>NC_066560.1:11039215-11104120 GCF_024679095.1 Eriocheir sinensis
GAGGAAGGAGAGGCGTCGAAGTAGCAGCTGCAACACCACAGGCGACGAAGAAGGAGGCCTGGAGGAGGTGCTGGTGGTGTGAGTGAGTTCAGCGCACGCACACACGCACAAACAGAGAGAAAAGAAAAGAGAGAATGTGAAAACCAACACGCCAAGCCTTGCTCCTCAAAACAACAACAGCAACAACAGCATATATAAACACATCACCTCCCCCCCCTCACACACACCCACACACCCACACCCACACACACACACACACACACAGCACAGCCAATAGCGCCCTTGCCCCTCGGTCAGACGCCATCCCATTGGTCAACACAATCAGAGGCTGTCAACAATTGGCCGACACAATAACGACTTCAAAGGAAATTAAAGATATCGTTTTCTGTTGCCCATTTTCTTAGACACGCGAACGCTAACTTATATATCAAGCGAAAGAGAGAGAAGGAAATGGATAATGGAGGAGAGAGAGAGAGAGAGAGAGAGAGAGAGAGAGAGAGAGAGAGAGAGAGAGAGAGAGAGAGAGAGAGAGAGAGAGAGAGAGCCATCAGTCAAGTAAATTTAATATCCAAGGTGACGACGAAAAATTCCGAAGATATTGTGAGTTCCGACGATATAACTAGTGATCGCCCTCCTCCTCCTCCTCCTCCTCCTCCTCCTCCTCCTCCTCCTCTAACCTTTTATTTCTTCTTCCTACTTTATATCCTCCCATTTCCTCTCCTTAAGCCATTTCCTAGCACGCTATCCACGCCATCCCCTAATTATAAGACAAGGGACAGAACGATAATATATATACGTGTGTAAGAAATATAACCAGACTAGTCGTTCAGTCAGTAAGTCAATCAGGACATGGACTGGAAAGCAAATAATGAGTAAAAAAAAGGTCGGTCATCATCAGGTAAATAGGAAAATCAATGAGTGAATGTAGAAGAAAACATTGATGTATATTATTCAACTGAGAGAGAGAGAGAGAGAGAGAGAGAGAGAGAGAGAGAGAGAGAGAGAGAGAGAGAGAGAGAGAGAGAGAGAGAGAGAGAGAGAGAGAGAGAGAGAGAGAGAGAGAGAGAGAGAGAGAGAGAGAGAGAGAGAGAGAGAGAGAATGAAATGAACAAATAAATAGATTAAATTAACAGAACGCATAACCCAAACATATATTACAAAAAAAACAAAAACGAAACGCCATCAACGGGAATGAATAACAGACGTAAACGAAAAACGAAATAATGACATACAAAACAAATTACGTGAAGAGAAAAGAATGAATAATAAATACTGAAAAAAAAAACCCTAATCTGCGATCTCATGAATACAAGAGATGAATGATTAAGAAAGGATTGATTTTTTTTATAATTCAGTGAAAAGAAACAAACATTCAGCTGAGACTTATATAACACTACTCTTTCTTCTCCTCCTCCTTCTTCTTACCCTCCTCTTCCTCCTCCTCCTCCTCCTCCTCCTCCTCTAATGGCCCTCCCTGCCTCATCCCTCCCATCTTCTTCCAGTTCTTCCTCCTCCTTTCCCTCCTCCTCCTCTTCCTCTTTCTCCTCTTCTTTCTCCTCCTCCTCTAATGGCCCTCCCTGCCTCATCCCTCCCATCTTCTTCCAGTTCCCCCTTCTCCTTTCTTCCTCTTCCTCCTCCTTCTTCTCCTCCCCTCTTCTTCCAGTTCTCTCCTCTCCTTTCCCTTCCTTTGCTCTCCCTCCTCCTCCTCCTCCTCTTCTGCTCCTCCTACATCTTTCACTTTCCTCTCCCTCCCTATCTTCTTCCAGTTCTCCCTCATCCTTCCCCTCCTCCTCCTCGTCACGGCAGCCTTTAAGTGGCATTATAAGGCTCCTCTCCCCTTATACTGAGCCAATAAGTTAAGGGGGATCCAGATGCCCTTGGAAATCGCATTAAATCGCCTTCCCTAATCTCTCTCTCTCTCTCTCTCTCTCTCTCTCTCTCTCTCTCTCTCTCTCTCTCTCTCTCTCTCTGGATGTAGAAAGTAAATTAGAATATCGTTTATATAAATTTAGGAGAGACTGTTAAGACTGAATCCCCGTTGGCCGCATTAACTTAATTTGCACATAAAAAAAATAGATACAAAAATAGATACAAATATATACCTTAAGATTTTTCATACTAATTATATATGAATACAATAATTGAGGAGTTACTAATATGTTTAAAATTTCTTCAGCCTCAGCATCCTCAGCCTCTTTAAATCTCTTCTTCCGTCCCCTCCTTCTCCTCCTCCTCCTCCTCTTCCTCCTCCTCTTTTCACAGGAACGATGAAATTACTGTCAAAAAATATTGGAAAAACCCGGTTATTACGTACAATGGCCGGAGAGAGAGAGAGAGAGAGAGAGAGAGAGAGAGAGAGAGAGAGAGAGAGAGAGAGAGAGAGAGAGAGAGAGAGAGAGAGAGAGAGAGAGAGAGAGAGAGAGAGAGAGAGAGAGAGAGAGAGAGAGAGAGATATAGAGAGAGAGAGAGAGAGAGAGAGAGAGAGAGAGAGAGAGAGAGAGAGAGAGAGAGAACCAATGAGGCAGACAGACAGACAGAATAACAAACACAATCAGAAAGACAGAGACACACACAGAAAACTGATTGATACAAGTAGACAGACGCAGAACAAATACAAACACAGACAGACAAACAGGAAGATGGCTAAACAAACACACACACAAGATAACAAGACAAACAGAGAGGCAGAAAGACAGACATGGAAGGGAGAGATTGAGGGTGAAAAAAATGAGGTAAGGGAGGAAGGAATAAATGGGAGGAAAGAAAGAGTAGGAAAGACGAAAGAAAGAAAAGGAGAGAAAAGAAATATGATGAAAAGGAAGAGAAGGAAGGAAGGAATAAGAAATAGGAGGAAAGGAAGAGTAGGAAAGAAGGAAGAAAGAGAAGGAGAGAGAAAAGGAATATGAGGAAAATGGAAGAGAAGAGGGAAGGGAAGGAGGAAGGGAAGAAATTGCATAAGATAAGGGAGGAAGAAATAAGAAATAGGAGGAAAGGAAGAATAGGAAAGACGAAAGAAAGAAAAGGAGAGAGAAAAGGAATATGAGGAAAATGGAAGAGAAGAGGGAAGGGAAGGAGGAGGGGAAGAAGTTGCATAAGGAAAGGGAGGAAGAAATAAGAAGTAGAGAAAAGGAGGATAGAAAAGGGAGGAAGAAAGGAATGAGAAAAAAAGGAAAATGATGGAAAAGGAAAAGGGAAGGAAAGGAGGAAGAGAGAGAGGGAAAAAGGCATAAAAAGAAAAATCGTGAGAAAGGAAGAAAGATTGGAAGAAGGAATAAACAGGAAGAAAGGGAGGACAAAAAAGGAGGAAGAAAGGAATGAGAAAAAAAGGAAAATGATGGAAAAGGAAAAGGGAAGGAAAGGAGGAAGGGAAGGAGCTAAGGGACGCAAGAGAAGGAAAGGAAAAAGAATGAGAAAGAGAAATGGTAAGAAGAGAAGAGAAAGAGAGAGAGAGAGAGAGAGAGAGAGAGAGAGAGAGAGAGAGAGAGAGAGAGAGAGAGAGAGAGAGAGAGAGAGAGAGAGAGAGAGAGAGAGAGAGAGAGAGAGAGAGAGAGAGAGAGAGAGAGAGAGAGAGAGAGAGAGAGAGAGAGAGAGAGAGAGAGAGAGAGAAAAGGGATGACAGAAAGAAATACAAAGAAACAGACAGAGAGACAGACAAACAGACAGCAAGACAGACAGGAAGTGACGTCACCTTCCCCTCTTGACCACTAATGGCCTCTCCTTCCCTCCCTCTTCTCTCCCCTTCTCTCCTCTCTCTCTCCCCTTTACGTGTTTACATAAAATCTCAGACAGTTTACACCGACCTTATCATCAAGTCACCTTCTCCTCTTCCCTTTTTTTTATATATAACCTTCCTTTTTTTCCCTTTTCTTTTTTTCCTCATTTTCCTTTTTCCTCATTCCTTGTTTCCTCCCTTTTTTTCCTCCTTTTCTTCCTATTTACTCCTTATTCCAATCTTTCTTCCTTTCTCACCATTTTTCTTTCTTATGCCTCTCTCTCTCTGTTCTAAGTTCTGTCTGCCTGTCTTTCTTTCATTAGCGTCTGTTTTTCCCTGTCTGTATGTGTCTGTCTGTGTGTGTTCGACGTTCTGTCTGTTTCTGTCTGTGTTAATTATTATGTCTGTTTTATTAGTATCTCTCTCTCTCTCTCTCTCTCTCTGCCATCGTCTCTTTCACCTTCTTCCTCCTTCCCTTTCTCTTTCTCCTTCATTTATTTCACTTTATTCCTTCC
The DNA here is from genome assembly GCF_024679095.1 of Eriocheir sinensis. Classification (NCBI taxonomy): domain Eukaryota; kingdom Metazoa; phylum Arthropoda; class Malacostraca; order Decapoda; family Varunidae; genus Eriocheir; species Eriocheir sinensis. Next base: position 11,043,443 of record NC_066560.1, read on the forward strand.
TTCCTTCCTTCCTTCCCTCCTTCCTTCCTTTCTTTCCTCTCATCCTTGTTTTCGTCCTCCATGTTTCCTCCCAACTCTCTAACACCATTTTCCTTATTCTTTCCTTGTACTTGCTTTCCTCCTCCTCCTCCTCCTTCCTTTCTCTTCCTTACCGTTTTTCCTCTCTTCATATTTTCATACTTTTTTCATTTCCCTCTTATTCCTTCTTTCGTAGTCTTTCCTTTTATCCACTTCCTTCTTTCTTCTCCTTTCGCCATTTTTCTCAAATTTTTTCTCCTTTTTTCTTCTATTCCCTCCTTTCCTTATTTCAGTCTTCCATTTTATCCACTTTCCTTCTCCTCTTCCCTTCTTTACTTCTTATTTTCCTTCCTTCTTATGCTTTTCTATCTCCTTTCATTCCATTCTCTCCAGTTCCTCCTTTTTTAATGTTTTCTTCTATATGTTTTTTTTCTCTTTTCCTAAATCATTTTTAATCTTTCCCTTTTATGCCTTTCTTCCTTAATTATTCTTTCCTTTTATCCACGTCCATCTTTCTTCTCTTCTCTCACTATTTCTCTTCCTGTCTCATGTCTTTCACGCTCTCTCTCTTTTTCCTTATATTTTTGCTGTTATTTCTTCCTCTCTTCATACTTTTTTTGTCTCCTATGTCCCTTCCTAATTCTCTTCCTTTCAAACTGTTTTTCTTTACTCCCCTTCCCTGTCTTTCTGCTCCTCTTCCCTTCTTTCTCTCTCTCTCTCTTTTTCATTTGTCTTTTCTCTTGCTTTCTTTTTCTTCCCTCCTCCTCCTCCTCCTCCTCCGTTCCTTGCAAATTCTCTCTTCTTTTCTCATTTCTGTTCTTTTCTCTCTGGCTTTCCTTTCCCTTCTTTTATTAGCTTCTCCATTCCTTTCTCTCTTTCTCCTTCGTTATCTCTCCTATTTATCTTTCTTTCTTACCATATTTCTTTTCTCTTATGCCTTTCTCCTTTCCTTCTCTTCTTCTGTTTACATAATTTTCTTTTTTCCTTATTCCTTTTCCTATTCCTTATCCTCGTACTGTTTCCCATTCTCTCTCTCCTTCCTTCTCTATCCTTCCCTTTCCCTCCCCCTACTTCTTCATTTTTCCTCTTTCACTTCTTACCCCTCCTCCTCCTCCTCCTCCTCCTCCTCCTCTTCTTTCTCTTTTCGTGGCTGTGAAATGACTTGTCGAATAACGTGAAGGAGAGGAATAAGCAGATCTTTTTTTTTTTGAGAGAGAGAGAGAGAGAGAGAGAGAGAGAGAGAGAGAGAGAGAGAGAGAGAGAGAGAGAGAGAGAGAGAGAGAGAGAGAGAGAGAGAGAGAGAGAGAGAGAGAGAGAGAGAGAGAGAGAGAGAGATAGAGAGAGAGAGAGAGAGAGAGAGAGAGAGAGAGAGAGAGAGAGAGAGAGAGAGAGAGAGAGAGAGAGAGAGAGAGAGAGAGAGAGAGAGAGAGAGAGAGAGAGAGAGAGAGAGAGAGAGAGAGAGAGAGAGAGAGAGAGAGAGAGAGAGAGAGAGAGAGAGAGAGAGAGAGAGAGAGAGAGAGAGAGAGAGAGAGAGAGAGAGAGAGAGAGAGAGAGAGAGAGAGAGAGAGAGAGAGAGAAAAAAGTATGAACGTGGAAAAAGAAGAGGCGAAACAAAAACCTGGAAAACGGGGAAAAGAAAAAAGGCGAGCGTAAAAAAACCAGGAAAAATATACAGGATGGAGGCAATCGAGTCCATTATATATGTAAAACGAGTGAGGGAGAAAAGGATGAAAGGGAACGAAAAGGAACGAGAGAATGGGGAGGGAAGAGAAGGGCAGTAGATAGAAGCAAAGATTAGGGAAGAAAGAAAGAAAAGGAGAGGAAAGAAAAGAACGTGAAAATGAAATAGAGGGAGAAAAGGATGAAAGGGAAAGAAAAGGAACGAGAGAATGGGGGAGGAAGAGAAGGGCAGTAGATAGAAGCAAAGATTAGTGAAGAAAGAAAGAAAAGGAGAGGAAAGAAAAGAGCGTGAAAATGAAATAGAGGGAGAAAAGGATGAAAGGGAACGAAAAGGAACGAGAGAATGGGGGAGGAAGAGAAGGGCAGTAGATAGAAGCAAAGATTAGGGAAGAAAGAAAGAAAAGAAGAGGAAAGAAAATAACGTGAAAATGAAATAGAGGGAGAAAAGGATGGAAGGGAAAGAAAAGGAACGAGAAAATGGGGGAGAGAGAAGGAAAGTCGATAAAACAAAGAATAAGAAGGGAAAGGAAAGGAAAGGAAAAGAAAAGAGCGTGAAAATGAAACAGAAAATAACAATAGAAGTAAGGAAGAAAAGGACGGAAGGGAAAGAAGGAGAGATTGGAGGAGGAAGAGAAGGAAAGTGGAAAAAACAAAGAATAAGGAAGAAGAAAAGGAAATAAAAGGAACCGTGAAAATAGAAAAAAAAACACGAATAGAAGGAAGAAGGTAGTGGATAAAAGGAAAAAAATACAAAAGAAGGAAACAGAGAGAAAAGTGAGAAAAAGATAGAAAAAAACATGAAAAAGGAAGGAAAAACTGTAAGGACACGAACAGAAGGCTCATGAAAAAGAGACGAGATAACACGCCTTCACAATAAATAGAAGGAAGAAGGTATTGCATAAATGGAAAAAATACAAAAGAAGGAAACGGAGAGAAAAGTGAAAAAAATGAGAAAAAACATGAAAAACGAAGGAAAAACTCTAAGGAAACGAATGGAAAGGTCACGAAAAAGAGACAAGATACACGCCTTCACAATATCCTTCGATCCTACGGGGGAAATATGAAACACCAGACTCCTAGGTACCACCACTGACCTATATCGCCTTGCCCTGACCTCTCCTGCTGCTCCTCTCCCGTCCCGAAGGCAAGAGCTGTATCATCCCGACCTTCCCCTTAACCTACTTACCTTGACCTCGTTACTATAAGCTCCCTAACTTTCAAACCCGGTTAATCAAATTTGCCGCGTTTCATCCCGGCTAGCCACCTGATGTAACCTTCGTGGGGCCGCATAACCAATTAACCTTAGCAAATGAACCTAATGGGATTTACCTAGTCCAATCTAACCTAACCTTAGCGACATCCTTTTGTAGTTAGGGAGACAAAACAAACGGTAGAAACAAGCAAATTATAGACCTTAGCAAGTGAGTCTAACGTGATTTACCTTATCTAATCTAACCTAACCTCAGCGACATCTTTTTTCTAGTTAGGGAGACAAAAGAACAGCAAAAAAACAAGGAAATTTTAAACCTTAGCAAGTGAGTCTAACGTGATTAACCTTATCTAATCTAACGTAACCTCAGCGACATCTTTTTGTAGTTAGGGAGAAAAAATAAACGCTAAAAACAAGCAAATTATAGGCCTTAGAAATTGAGCCTAACGTGATTTACATTATCTAATCTAACCTAACCTCAGCAACCTTTTCTTTGTGGTAAGGGACACAGACTAATGAGTACACTTATGCATAAAATTAATGTCTGCAATACGTGACTCCCACAAAGAAAGTTAGACGACGACGAAAAGAGTGGATCGATTTAATTGCTTAGCTCACGACGCTCCTCTCTTGAAAAAAAATATTAACTTGGTAAACTTATCTATATTTAACTATCACAGCTAATGAAGGTAAACTATATACCCACCCAAATCTAAGCGACGTGATTCTACACCCCTTGGTTAATATGATAGTGTGTGTGTAGCCTGCTCTCTCATGTCTTTTCGTAGATCTATATTAGCCCATCACAGCTCTGTCCATAGATCTATATTAGCCTATCACAGTTGAGGAAGGTAAACTCTCTACCTGGCCTAACCTAAGCTACACGATCGGACTTCCTTGCCCAACATGATATTTAAGTACATTGTCTTCCCACTCTTATATCTTAACGCACATCTACATTAGCCTATCACAGTTGAGGAAGGTAAACTCTCTACCTGGCCTAACCTAAGCTACACGATCCGACTTCCTTGCCCAACGTGATATTTAAGTACATTGTCTTCCCACTCATATATCTTAACACACATCTACATTAGCCTATCACAGTTGAGGAAGGTAAACTCTCTACCCCGAAATTGACCTCTCTTTTGGCCACTCCTTACTTTTGTCTATTATGGGAGCGGTGAGTAGCGGGCTTTTTTTTCCTACACTCTTTATGTTGCCCTTGAGCCGTCTCCTTTGTTGTAAAAAAGAAAAAAGAAAAAAAAAACCCTACTCTAACATCCCTTGGTTAACATGAAAGTGCGTAAGTAGCTTGTCATCTCTCCCTCGGCTAACATGATAAAGTGACAGTGAGTATGTAGCTTGTCATCTCTCCCTTTCCTCCTCCCATCTGGCCGGGGCGCGCGGTGCACCTCGGCGTGGCTCGGCATGACCCCGCCCAAAACATGACGCATCTCCCGCCCCGCCACGACCCACGAGGGAGGTCCGAAGCTAATGTAGGGGATCTAATCGCTAAAAGTCTCACCATCACCACTATCGACCATTATCATCGTCATCACTAGTATACAGAAGGCACCCTCGTCACTAAGCCACGCCCACTTATTGTGTCATGAGCTCTAGGGTCTTACATACCTCCATGAATATTTTAGTTACTGGTTACTCCCATATTCCTACGTCACCCATAAGGCGTTGGGTACGGTCCCCGCCCCCCCCCCCCCCCACACACACTCACAAAACCCCCACATTATCACGCAACAATCCAATCTATACCCCCCATACCACAGGCTCGCAGTACAACATAACACACACACACACACACACACACACACACACACACACACACACACACAAAGAACACACATTATCACGCAACACTCTATACCCCACATACCAAAGGCTCCCAGTTCAGCATAACACACACACACACACACACTCACACACACTCACACACACTCTTACACTCGCTAAGGTCACGCACGCACGCACGCCACGACACACACCACAAGAGACAACCACCACCACTACCAGTCCACACGCCCCAGAACCAGCGGCACACACCACCACCACACTACCACACCACCAACACAAGTTCGGGCCGACTGCGTCTCTTGGAATACTGCCGAACACTGGAAGCTCGACAAGGACTGGAAGACTCTCCCTCCCTTCCCTCCTTCCCTCCTTCCCTCTTGCTGCCGACCCGCCGCTGGCTCCACCCTTTCTCTCCACCCTCCCTGGCACCTCTCCAGCTGTCCTCACCTGGCCCCCACCTCTCCCTCTCTTTCCCTCCCTCCATCGTTTTACCCCCTCCCTCCCTCCCTTCCTCCAGCCGCCCTTTCTGTCATCCCGTCCGTATTAGCGTTTTTTTGTCTTCTTCCTTTCCCCATTTTTTCGTGCTATTCGTAATAGCGTCCATTAGGAGTAATAGATTGGGGTCAGAGAGAGAGAGAGAGAGAGAGAGAGAGAGAGAGAGAGAGAGAGAGAGAGAGAGAGAGAGAGAGAGAGAGAGAGAGAGAGAGAGAGAGAGAGAGCACGAAAGAGAAAGACAAATAGCGTAACTCTAGGCGCAAAGGGAACGTGAGAATCCGGAGTGAGTGAAAGAGAATAGAGAAAGTGAGAGAGTGGAAGGCAACGAAGAGTCTCACGAGGGAAAAAAAGGAGAAAAAAAAATCAGTGAGGAGTAAAAATAAGAGAGGAGTGAAAAGTTAATAAAGAGAATTCCTTGCATATGAAAAGAAGAATTGATTAAATGAAGAATTGACCGAATTATGGACCGTCCACCAACCAAGGGAACAGGAAGATAAGCAGACAGACAGATAGACAGACAGACATACAAACAGACTGACCTTGAAGCACACAAAAGACGGACAGACATAATCAAATCAATCCAATAGAGAAAACTAAGAGGAGTGGAATGTTAATAAAAATAATTCCTTGCACACGAAAAGAAGAATTGATTAACTGAAGAATAGACCGAATTATGGACCGTCCACCGACCAAAGAAACATAAAGATAAGCAGACAGACAGACAGACAGACAGATAGACAGACACACAAACAGACGGACCCTGAGGCACACAAAAGACTGACAGACGTAATCAAATCAATCCAAGACAGAAAACTGACAAAAAACAAACGCAGATTAACGAAGATACGGGTAGACAGAAAGAGAAATAGACAGCTAAATTAACCCAGTGATAAATGTATAGCTAAGTTAATGAAGGTGAACTAGAAAAATGAAGGTGAGGTACAAAGACAAAATAGATAAAGGTTAGATAAGTAGATACAGATAGATAGATAATTATAGGTAGACATAGACAGAAAGAGAAAGATATTAATTGATAGAAACTGAGAAAAATAAATAACTAAAGAAAGAAAGAGATAAAAAACAATTAGATGGAAACAGAGATTAATAAAAAGGTATAGAAAAAGATAAAAAAATAACTAGATAAAAAAAAATAGAAGGAAAGAAAGAGAGAAATAAAAACTGAACTAGATAAAAACAAAAAACAAAAGATAAATAGATAGATAGAAGGAAAGAGAGAGTGAAAGGTCAAACAAAAGAGGAGTCAAGGGGGTCGGCGCTCCCCTCAACACGTCCGCTAATTATTTTCGGTGTCAACAGAGGTCAGACGTGTTGCCCATTAGAGGGGATTGCGGTATCAGCGGCTCCAATTAAGCCGTTATTATCCCGGATCATCATTAATCTATCTACTTTTTATTTGTTTGTCTGTCTAACCGTTTCTCTTTTAACAGTCAATCAATGTTCTTCTGTCTGTTTGCCTTCCCATTTATCTGTCTATCAGCCTGTCTATCAATCAGTCTATCCACTTGTCTGCCCTTTCTGTTGGTCTGTCTGTGTATCTAAATGTCTGTTTCTCTTTTAATATTCAGTACATTAATCTATTTGTCAATTTGCCTTCTCATTTATCTGTCTATCAGCCTGTCTATCAATAAGTCTATCCACTTGTCTGCCCTTTCTGTTGGTCTCTCTGTTTATCTATCTGTCTGTCTGTCTTTTAATATTCAATGCATTAATCTGTTTTGTCAATCTATTTACCTGTTTATCTGTCTATATGTCTGTCAGTCTGTGTATCTGTGTGTTTGTGTATCTATCTCTGTCTGTCTTTTAATATTCAATCATTTAATCTGTTTTTTTCTATCTATTTTCCTTTCTATCTGTCTATATGTCTATCTCAGTCTATTAATCAGCCAAGAAAGTAACCTATGTATCTATCTATCTATTTATCTATCTCCTCATCAATCTGTCTGTCAACCTACTAATTTCTTCATGTCTTTCTTTCTATCTATCTGTTTGTCTGTGTCTCTCCTGTGCTTTCTTCTATTCGTCTTTTCCTCCGTCCACCGGAAGAAAACTTTGCCGTGATGAAGTCTTTTTCCCCGACTCTCAGACAGTTACGTTACTTTTTTTCTTGGTATGAGACAAAGGGACACTTACTTTGATGAATGTGCATAACTCTAACTTTGCCTTTCCGTGACGCTGCTGCTAAGTGCATAGAACAGAAACACAGACAGACAAACAGACAGACAGACAGATAGCAGGTCGACGACGCCAGTAATGAAGGAAAAGGGTTCGGGCAACGATGGTAAAGGTAAGGTCAAGTTGGGGGCATACGCTTATAGCTGCACGTGGCCTTAATGCTCATCTCCGTAACGTGTAAATGGTGTTATTGTTCAAGTCTTGCACATTGTAAACAAAAGACGGTATCCTTGAGTAGTGTAAACATTGATAACCTTGTAAACTATATGATATGCGTGTGTATTGTAAAAAGGTGATGATAATATGGGTTTCAAAAGAAGATAAGCTCTGTGAAAGTGATTGTAGAAAGAAATGATTGTAAAAGATATAAAGAAGTGAATTATAGAAGATGATCTGTGTTGTGATATAATGTGTAATGAAAGGATATGAAAACTTTTATAATAGAAGATGAGCAAGCGTATGTATTGTACAAGAGTGATGATAACATGGGTTTTAAAAGAAGATATTCCAGCTGATTGTAGAAAGAAATGATTGTAAAAGATAAAGATGTGCATTATAGAAGATGAACTGTGTGTTGTGATATGCGCAATGAAAGGATATGAAAACTTTTATGATAGAAGATGAGCAAGCGTGTGTATTGTACAAGGGTGATGATAACATGGATTTTAAAAGAAGATATTCCAGCTGATTGTAGAAAGAAATGATTGTAAAAGATAAGGATGTGTATTATAGAAGATGGTCTGTTTGTTGTGATATGCGCAATGAAAGGATATGAAAATTTTTATGATAGGAGATGAACAAGTGTGTGTTGTAAAAAGATGAGGATAACATGGGTTTTAAAAGAGATACTCAGGCTCAGTGAAATTTATTGTAGAAAGAAAGGACTGTAAAGGATAAAAATGTGTATTATAGAAGATGTGTAATGAAAGGATATGAAAACTGTTTTATGCAAGAAGATGAGCACCACGCATTATAAAGGATATAGCTCGGTGTTATGAAAAAAAAGGACTTTTGTAAATGATAATAACGATAGTCTCTGTAAAATAAACGACAACTCTGTGAATGAGAGACAGACACGACCACGACGACGCATTGTAAAAAAAGAGAAAAAAAAAAAAGAAAACCTGGGTGTTGAAAAAAAGACATTCTGGGTGTTGTAAATGATGATAACGATACCAAATATAAAACAAATGACATCAATGCGAATGAGAAAAGATGACCACCACTACGCAATGAAAAATACTAAGTTATGCACCGTAAAAGGCGAAGTGTTTAGGGTAAAGATGCTTGAATAAACAAAAAAGGTTCAGTATTTCCATGATGACCCTGACCGTATTACAAGCGAGGCCCAGGCGATGTACTGAAGAAGACCACAACGACGCACTGAAGAATACCGAGTTATGTCCTGTACTGTACTCTATTGTAAATGATGAAACGCTTAGGGTAAAGATGCTAGATAATAACATAAAGGTTCAGTATTTCCATGATAACCCAGACCGTATCACAAGGGAGGACCAGGCGTTGTATTGAAATGACGACGCACTGAAGAATACCAAGATATATCCTGTACTGTACTCTATTGTTAATGATGAAACGCTTAGGGAAAAAATGCAAGATAATAACATACAGGTTCAGTATTTCCATGATGACCCTGACCGTATCACAAGGGAAGACCGCGACGCACTGAAAAATACTAAGTTATGTCCTGTACTGTACTGTAAATGATGAAATGCTTAGGGAAAAGATGCTAGATAATAGATTAAAGGTTCAGTATTTCCATGATGACCCTGACCGTATCACAAGGGAGGACCACGACGCAGTGAAAAATACTAAGTTATGTCCTGTACTGTACTGTAAATGATGAAACGCTTAGGGAAAAGATGCTAGATAATAGATTAAAGGTTCAGTATTTCCACAATGACCCTGACCTTAGACTACAAGCGAGGCCCAGGCGGTGTATTGGAGATGACGGCTGTTCGGTGTGCTGCCAGCGGCCTGGAGAGCATCAAGATCGTTGCGGCGCCGCGGATGGAGCGGAGCCAAGAAAACAAACGGCAACGTAATGGATTCTGGCGCAGGCACGTGGCGCAACGCAACACTGCAACACACTAACACGCAATGAAAGAACCTGCAACACAACAATGCACACGTTAACTCGCAAAGGAAAACAAACTTACACACACACACACACACACACAGACACAGACGGAGCGGCGGACGGGCGCGGCGGAGAGCAGACCATACCAGGGCGGGGCAGGGCGGGGCGTGACACAGGTGCGAAGGGAAGGTGTGATGCGGGGCGGGGCGGGGCGGGGCGGGGCGGGAAGGGCAGGACAGGTTGAGTGCTTCACGCGATCAATACGTGTCACTACTGCGAAGGTGATGAGGAAAGTCACCAAAGGGGGGGAAGGGAGGGGGGGGGGAGAGGAGGAGGAGGAGGAGGAGGGAAGTGGGGGAAGGGGAAGAGGGTTTAGAAGAGAGATGAAAGAAGAGAAAAAGAGAGAGAAAAAAGAGGAAGGGTGGAGGAAAGGAGAGTTGATTGGAGAGAGAGAGAGAGAGAGAGAGAGAGAGAGAGAGAGAGAGAGAGAGAGAGAGAGAGAGAGAGAGAGAGAGAGAGAGAGAGAGAGAGAGAGAGAGAGAGAGAGAGAGAGAGAGAGAGAGAGAGAGAGAGAGAGAGAGAGAGAGAGAGAGAGAGAGAGCGAGAGAGAGAGAGAGAGAGAGAGAGAGAGAGAGAGAGAGAGAGAGAGAGAGAGAGAGAGAGAGAGAGAGAGAGAGAGAGAGCCCTTGTGTGTGTGTGTGTGTGTGTGTGTGTGTGTTGGCAACCGGAATCGCTGGCGTGGCATACCCTCTGAATCATCTTTTTGAAGGACGAAAATTGGCGACGCGAAGCAACTTTTACGTTTCTTGTCATGTAGGAGCAATAAAAAGACGCGGACTCTGCCAATTATGATTTTCTCGACCATTCCGAACATTTTTCAGACCCATACAGACCCGGTGCTGATAGTTAGATTCCCGGTCATAGCTACTCAATTCCGACGACTCCCTTCAAATCCCTGACATATTCCCGACAGATTCCTTTCAAATTCCCGGCAGATTCCAAACAGATTCCTTTCAAATTTCCAACAGATTCCCTTCACATTCCTGAGAGATTCCAGACAGATTCCTTTAAACTTTAAGACAGATTCCCTTCAAATTCCCGACAGATTTCCCTTCAAATTCCCGACAGATTCCCTTCAAATTCCCAGTTCCTAGATTCTCTTCAAATTCCTGACACATTATTTTCTAATTCCAGTCAGATTGATTTCAGATTCCCGACTAATGCCCTTCAAAATCCGACAAAATCCATTCAAATTCCCGATTCCAGATATATTCCCTTGAAATTCCCGACCGATTCTTTTCAAATTACAGACAGATTTTATTCCTTATTCTGGTTAGAGTCTTTTCAAATTCCCGATAGATTCACGTCTAGTTCCCGACAAGTTTGGGTCTAATTCCCGAAAGATACCTCCAATTCCCCTTAAACATTATTCACGTCAAATTTTCCAACATATTCACTTCCCATTCTTGACAAACTTCTGTCTGACACCCAAGAAAGTCCTGTTAAATTCCCGACAGGTATAACTTTGAAGACTGTCGCTCAAATATGGTGTTCTGTGTGTTGTTGTTGTTGTTGTTGTTGGTGTTGTTGTTGGTGGTGGTAGTGGTGGTTGTGTTGGTGGTGTTGGTGGTGGTGATTAGTTTTGCATTGTCGTCAACCATACTCGTTAAAAATTTCTTGAGGCATTATTTTACGCTGTGAAGAGACGGATATGACGTACACACACGCACACACACACACACACACAGACACACACACACACATACACGCACGAAGAAAAATAACACACACACCCTTTTCCCTTCTCTTCTTCGCTCCCTTTCAGCCATCCTAAAACACAATTATAACACACACACACACACACACACACACACACACACACACACACACACACACACACACACACACACACACACACACACAAAAGAAAACAGACACATGTTTTTCCTCTTTTCAATCCCTTTCATCCATCCATAAAACACAAAAACACACACACACACACACACACACACACACACACACACACACACACACACACACACACACACACACACACACAGAAAAACAAACAAGTCAAAGTATTTTTGTATCTTTTTTTTTCTAGTACGACGAAGAAAAGAACTTACGGGTGTTGCCTTTTATATATTTCTATCAAGAGGTCGTTTAAAGAGGTCATAGCAAGAGGAGGTCATTCTAAGAGGTCGTACCAAAAATGTCTTTCTACGAGGTCGTACTGAGAGGAGGTCGTGCCAATAGGAGGTCATTCTAAGAGGTCGTAGAAAAAGGAAGTCGCTCAAAGAGGTCGTACCGAGAGGAGGTCGTACTAAAAAGAGGTTGTTCTAAGAGGTCGTCATTCTAAGAGGTCGTAGAAAAAGAAAGCCGTTCAAAGAGGTCGTACTGAGAGGAGGTCGTGCCAAGAGGAGATCGTACCAAGAGGAGGTCATTCTAAGAGGTCGTACCAAGAGGAGGTCATTCTAAGAGGTCGTACTAAGAGGAAGTCATTCTAAGAGGTCGTACTAAGAGGAGGTTATTCTAAGAGGTCGTTCTAAGTCATCTAAGAGGTCGTACTGAGAGAAAGTCGTACCAAGAAGAGGTCGTGCCAAGAGGAGGTCATTCTAAGATATCATAATAAGAGGTCGTTTTAAGAGGTCGTCCCATCGATCGTCGCTGGTGGGGACGTAAGAGTAGCGGGGAGGAACGACAATTTATGGCTAAAAAGATCCTAATCAAATCATAATAAACTTTGCAATTTATTTTCTGCCAGTACGAAGTGTCCAGAATTGTGTTATCTCTCTCTCTCTCTCTCTCTCTCTCTCTCTCTCTCTCTGACTTTCCCGCTTTCTAACTTTCTTTATTTGTCTCTTTTTCTGTGTGTGTCTGTCAGTCTGTCTGTTTTCCTGTCTGTCTCTCGCTGGTCAGGTCTCAAGTATTTTTCTTTTCTATCTCTCATTTTCTTTTTTTTTCTTTCTTTCTTGATAATGTTTTTTTTTTCTTTCCTTCTTTTTTCTTTTTCTTTTTCTTTTCTTTTTTCTTTTCTTATCTCTCTTTCCTTCGACTATTTTATTTTCCTATTTCTCATTTTCTTTTTTTTTCTTTCTTGATAATGTTTTTTTTTTCGTTCTTTGCTTCGTTTTCTTTTTTCTTTTCTCCTTCTTTCTTTCTTTCTATCTCTTGTTCCTTCTTTATTTATCTCATTTCTTCTTTTTATATATTTTTTTTATTTTTCCTTCATTATTTTTTTCTTTCTTTCCTTCTTTTCCCGTTTTCTTTTCCTTGTCTCCTTATTTTCTTTCTATCTCTTTTTCCTTCTTTAGTTATTTAATTTTTTTCTTTTTATATATTTTTCTTATTCTTTTCCCTTCATTATTTCTTATATTCTTTCCCTCTTTCCTTCTTATACTTTTCCTTTCTTATATTATTTCTTTTTATATACCTCTCTCTCTCTCTCTCTCTCTCTCTCTCTCTCTCTCTCTCTCTCTCTCTCTCTCTCTCTCTCTCTCTCTCTCTCCAAGTAACGTATTATTTCATCCTGTGATACGCGCGCTTTCCATCAATCTTTTTCCTCGTTGTTTTATTGTTTAACTTCCATTTATTTACAGCTTTACTTTTTTTCTAATGAAGCCTAAAAGTTTGGGGGCGAAAGTTGAGGAGAAGCGCGGCGGAGAGATTTCACGCATTTAATTTTGTTGTTGACGGTGGTTGTTCTTTTATTCGGCGGTTTTATAATTGTTGTGTTTCGTGGAAGTTAATGTTATATAGAAAAAAAATATATGATGGTACTTCTTTTTTATTTTATCATTGTTGTTCTTATTATCATCATTGTCATCATTTTTTCATTCTTTTTTGTTTGTCCTGTTTCTCTTTCTGGTTGTTTTCCTGTTTTCTTTTCTCCTTGTTCCTGTTCTTCTTGTTCTTTTTTTCTGTTTCTTTTTCTGATTCCTTTTCTTCCTCTTCTTCTTCTTCTTCTTTTTCTTCTTCTTCTTCTTCTATTTCTTTCTTCTCGTTGCCATTTTTCATTCTTACAACTGTTACTACTACTACTACTACTACTACTACTACTACTACTACTACTACTATCATTGTTGTTGTTGTTGATGTCGTTTTTGCTGAACGTATATATATTTGCATGTTGTCGTTCTCGGTGGTTGTGATGTCGTGAATGTCTGGACACCGGGACGCGACTTCGATTTATCCGAGAGTGAAATAATTATTGGCGGCCAGGTACTCGGGGATTTGGGGGGAGGGAGGGAGGAAGGGAGGCAGAGAGGGAGACGGACAAGTAGGTTAGGTTGGAGGCAGGGGCAGGGAGGAGGAGAGTGTTTGGAGAGGGAGGGAGAATGATTGAACGGCTTGGGAGGAGAGGAGAAGAGTGGAGTAAGAAATGAGAATGAAGGTAAAAAGGAGAGAAGAGGAGGAGAAGGAGAAGAGGTAGGAACAAGTGGAGAGGAGAAGAAAGTGAGGGGAAATGAGGGAGAGAAGGAAGAAGGAAGAGGAAGAACGGGGAGAGAAGTTATTTGGGTAGAAGAGGTAGAATTCAGTAGAGAGAAGAGAGTGGGAGGAAGGAAGAGAGAGAGAAAGGGTAGAGACACGAAGATGGGAAGGATAAAGAGAGAGTTAAAGAAAGAAGGCAAAGAGAGAGATAAAGAAGAAAAAGAGAACTGGGATAGGAGACATTTGGGTACGTAGAAGAGATAGGAACAGGTAGAGAAGCGAAGAGAGTGAAGGGAAGGAAGGATGGAAGGAAGGGAGATAAGGAGGAAGAGAAGAGGAGATAAATGGGAATGAAATGAGGAGAGAAGAAGGGAGGATGATTGAGGAGAAGTGATGAGAAGGACAAGATGTATTGGGAAGGGAGGTGGGAGAGGGGAGGGAGAGGAAAGGAAGAGGAAGGGGAGAGGAAAAGGGGAGGAGGAGGAGAGGAAGGAGGAGAGTATAAGGTAAACGGGAGAAAACATATTGGATAGAAGAGGGAAGAGATGGATGAGGAGGAGGGAGAGAGAGGGAAGGAGAGAGAGGGAAGGAGGAGAGGCAGGAAGGATGAGACCATGGAGCGAAGGAGCAATACCCATCAAGGAGGAAGGAAGGAGAATGAAGGAAAGGCAAAAAAGGATGACAGGAAAAATTATATAGAGATGGAGGGAGAATGAACAGATGAAGGAATGAATGGATGGGAGGAGGCAAAGACGAAACGATGAAGATGAAGAATAGGGATGGATGTGAAGGATGGAAGGAATAAATATGCAAGAATAGATGAATGGATAAAGTAAATGATGTATGGAATTAGAGTATGGGTAAATTGAGAGAAAAATGGATGAGGAGATAGAAGAATTGAGAGACAAGGAGAAAAATGAAAATAACAGATAAGTAAATGGAGGATTGAAGTAAGGGAGAGAAGGAGACAGGTAACAGAGAAGGAGGAAGAGAAAAACAGAAAAAAAGAACAGAGAGAAGAAATCAGAATACAGAGAAGGAGAGAGAGATGAATGAAAGAGCCGAGTAGACGGATGAGTGAAGGGAATAAAGGAATAAAAGAAGGAAGGAAGAAGGAAGCAGAAAACATTGAAAAAGAAGCAAAGAACACAGAAGAAGAACCAGAGAAGAGGAAGAAGAAGGAGGCAGAAGAGGAGAGAGAGATGGATGAAAGAGATGAATAGGCGGAGAAGACTGAGTAAAGAAGGAAGGAAGAAGACACAGAGTAAAAGAACCAGGAAGAGGAAGAAGAAGGAAGCAGAAAGGAGAGAGAGATGGATGAAAGATATAGGATGGGATGAGTGGGGAAAGGAGTAAAAGAAAGAAGGAAGAAAGAAAGAAGCAGGAAACAGAGAAAGTTGCAAGAACCCAAAGATGCAGAGAAGAAAAAGAAGAGGCAGAGGAGGAGAGAGATGGATGAAGGGATGAGTAGATGGATGAGTGGAGGGAAGACCGGAGTAATGGAGGCGCCACAAAGGGGAGGAGGAGGAGGTAAGCAAAGGGACAAAGAAGATATGGGGGAAGGGAACGTGGGGGCCCGCGATCTATCCAGTCGACAAACACTGTAGGTGGCGCGTGTTTAAGAACCTTAACCCCCCCCCCCCTCTCTCTCTCTCTCTCTCTCTCTCTCTCTCTCTCTCTCTCTCTCTCTCTCTCTCTCTCTCTCTCTCTCTCTCTCTCTCTCTCTCTCTCTCTCTCTCTCTCTCTCTCTTTTCCTTTCTTTTCTCTCCCTAACCTTCCTTCTCTCTCCTATCTCCTCTCGGGCGTGAGGAAGGGAAGGCGAGGAGAGAAAACACAGCTCTCAACATGCTCTCTATTGCTCCTCGTGTCAGTTTCGCTATGCTCTTCTTTTTCCTCCTCTTCCTCTTCCTCCTCTTCCTCTTCCTCCTCTTGACCACTCCGTTCTTCCGCCCTTTCTTTCTTTCCTGGCATTTCCTGTGTGTGTGTGTGTGTGTGTGTGTGTGTGTGTGTGTGTGTGTGTGTGTGTGTGTGTGTGTGTGTGTGTGTGTGTGTGTGTGTGTGTGTGTGTGTGTGTGTTTACATTTAATTACTTCTCTGGGCAAACTTTACACTCTCCTTTCAACCAGTTTGTCTATTCACTTATCTATCTATCGTTTTTTTACGGCTTTTTTTTTGTTATTTCACATTTTTTTCTCTCTTTATTCCCTTCCTTTCTTTAATATTTTTCATCCCCCCTTCTTTCTTCCGTTTTCTGTGTTTTTTTCTTTTCTTTTTTCTTTCTTTCTTTGATCTCATTTTTCTCTCCTTATTTCCTTCAGTACTTTCCTTCTTCCTCCCTCATTCCCTCCCTTCCTCCCTTTCTTCCTTCCTTCTACAATCTCTCCCTCCCTTCCATCCTTTCTTCCTCATTCCCTCCCTCCCTCCCTTCCTTCCTTTCCTATTCTCTTCCCTCCTTCCTTCCACAATCTCTTCTCCCTTCCGTCTTTCCTTCCTTCCTTTCTCAATCTCCCCCTCCCTTCTATCCTATCTTCCTCATTCCCTCCTTTCCTCCCTACTTTTCTTCCCTATTCTCTTCCTCCCTTCCTTCCTTCCTTCCTTCCACAATCTTTCCCTTCCGTCTTTCCTTCCTCATCTCTCCCCACTCAGCCTCCCTCCATCCTTTCCATCCCTCCCATTTCGTCTCTCTCTCTCTCTCTCTCTCTCTCTCTCTCTCTCTCTCTCTCTCTCTCTCTCTCTCTCTCTCTCTCTCTCTCTCTCAAACACGCACATATCATCCACCAAAGTCGCGACCTCCCTCCCCCGCTCCCACCACCGCCTCGGAATGGGTCTTGTTAAGTCTCCGCCGCGGCTGGGAAAGAAGCGTCATTTGTTTCCTGGCGGTGGTAAACAAGAGCCATCATCCTCCCTCCCGGGCTTCATTAAGGCAAACAGACAGACAAAGGACCCGCGACTTTTTTGTTTCTTCTTCTTTTTTTTCTTCTTTCCGCTAATTATACACAATGTCGCGTAAATAGGAGTTAAGTGTCCCCTTAAATGACTTCCAACGAGGGGGGGGAGAGGGGGAGGAGGGGGAGGAGGAGGAGAAGAAGAAAAAGAAGAAAAAAGTAGGAATAGGAGGAGGAGGAAGAAGAAGAAGAAGAAGAAGAGAGAGAGAGAGAGAGAGAGAGAGAGAGAGAAAAATAATAACCTCTACAGACAATTAGTAAAGAAAAACAACAACAACAACTGTATATCATTCTTTATCTTAACTTATCTTTGAATTATATAAGAAAAGAAAAAAAAAACCCTTCCTCTAGCGATAACAATTAAAGAAGAAAAACAACAACAACCATACACGTCGTTTTTTTATTACATTTTCACTTCTATTTTAATTTCACTTTTCATTTTATTTTTCTTCTTATTTTTTTTCATCCTATTTTTTTCTCGCTCAACGTAAACTACGATGAAATACAACGGGCTACTATTTTTCACAAGGTCATTAGGCGTTGTTGAGTTCGTATAAAACCCTTGTTATTACATGATTTACGAGGGGCAATAATAAATAATAGAGGGTAGAGTGGAGGAAGGCAAATAGGAGAAGGAAAGGGCGTGTAATGACCTAATGGGGAGATGTGGAATGGGTGGGAGGGAGTGGGGAGGGTGTGGAAGAGTGGATCGAGGTGGTAAGGAGGAGAAAGTAGTGGAAGAACGGGGTGGGGGGTACGGTGGAGCGGATGTCATAGGTGGTGGTTCTAAGAGGTGGGGATGGGTAAGGTGGAGGTGGTGCCATGGGTAGTGGTGATAGGAGGGGGTTGAGGTGGGTAGGTGGGTAAGGGGTGGAAGCAGAAGTGGATGAGGAGGAGGAGGAGGAGGAAAGGAACGGAGTGAGGCGTGAGGTGGAAGGGGTATTATGGGTGGTGGTGCTAGGGAAGGGGTGGAGATAGGTGGGTGGGTAAGGGGTAGAGGCATAGGTGGAGGTAGTGGAGGGGGGGAGCTGAGGACGAGGACTGACAAGGCGTGGTTTATGTAATGGGCGAGGTATAATCTTTTTCGTCCGTGAATGGTAGGGGGATAATTAGATATAGCTGGGGAGAGAGCTGTTTATAGGGGGGGAGTTTATAGAGGTATTATGGGGAGGATCTGAGTGGGGGTGAAAGCTGTCTGGGTATGGGGGGGGGAGTTTTAATGGTGCGAATAGTGTGGGGGTAATTTTGAGGGTGGGGTAAGGGAGGAGGAGCTAATGAAGGTGTGATGGGGAGGAGCTAGTGGTGGGGAGGAGACTAACTAGGCGGGGCTTATGGAATGGTGGGGAGGAATCGTTAAGTGAATGTCTGGGGGAGATAATGATGTGCTAATGGCGTAGGGGCGTGGTTAGGGGAGATTAATGGGGAGGATCTGGTAGGGGAGTTGACTGAGACGAGGTATCTTATGTAAAGGGTGGAGAGGAATCGTTATCGGTGTGGATGTTGGGGTGGGGTGATTAGTGTGGGTGGGGTGAGGGGTGTGTGAAGGGGAGGGGCTTATGGAGGTCTGTGGGAGGGGAGGAATATATGGGCGGGGCTTATGTGGTGGTGGGGAGGAACAATTTAGTGTGTGTGTGTGTGTGTGTGTGTGTGTGTGTGTGTGTGTGATAATTATGCTTGGGTGTGGGGAAGTGGGTGGGGGCATTATGTTATGAGGGGGAGGGATGAGTATGGGGTGTGGCTGGAGGGAGTTGGGGTGGAGAGGTAAAGAGGTGGGGTTGTAGTGGGCGGGGTTTTCAGGGGCGGGGCCACGGGGTGAAGGACAAGTGGGGTGTGCTGTGGGCGTGGCTTCTGGGCGGGGCTAAAGGGGGAGGGGCTGGGAGGGTATCTTGAGGGTATAGGGTCTGGGAGGGATAGGGTGGGGGTGACAGTGGGTGGGGAAGGCATCGGGTGGGTGTCTTCACGGTGGGTGGGGGAGGTACAGGTGGGGAGGAACAGGTGGGGGGGACATGAGGTGGGGAGGGTTAGTCCGAGTGTCTTCAGGGTGGGTGGGGGAGGCATAGGGTGGGGGTATTGAGGAATGGGAGGGATAATGGAGTGTTTGGGAATGTAGTGAGAGAGGGGAAGGGGTTGAGGGGTGAGGAAGATGATGAGGGTTCAATGACCTGTTGGGTAAGGTAATGCGACTATATGGGGGTTGGGGGAAATTGTTGTGGTTGTGGGGGGGGCTGGATTGGTTGGGATGTTGGAGACTGTGGGGCTAGGGGACTGGGAAAGCATAGGAGTTGGGGACAGTGTATTGGGGTTGGGACGGAGGGGTGGAAGGGAGGTTGGGGTTGGGACCGTGTGTGTGGTATGGATAGATTGGGCAGTTGGATATCGTGGGGGAAGTAAGGGATAGTGGGCAAGGACTGAGGTGGGTGAGGTGGGGGTTGGGGGTATGTGTGGGGTGGATGAACTGGAAGGTAGCAGGTAGTTGGGATTGTGAGGTCTGGAGGGCACATGAGTTTTGGATAGTGGGCGGGGGCAGGGGTGGGTAGGTGGGGGGTGGGGGCTTGGGTGGAGGGTAAGGGTGGTGGGGTTGGGCGCGCGAGGGGGTTAAGGTTAAGGGTGTGGCTCTTAGACACGCGCCGAGACTCAAGGTGTGGCTGGGGCGTGTCATGGTGTGTGTGAGTCAGCTGATGTGTGTGTGTGTGTGTGTGTGTGTGTGTGTGTGTGTGTGTGTGTGTGTGTGCGCTAAGATGGTGGAGAAAACGACTTCCTTATGGGATGCGCTGCTCTCTCTCTCTCTCTCTCTCTCTCTCTCTCTCTCTCTCTCTCTCTCTCTCTCTCTCTCTCTCTCTCTCTCTCTCTCTCTCTCTCTCTCTGCCTCTCTTTCTCTTATTTGCAGTAATTCACCCTTAGCTGTAATGTCGCCCCCTTTAAGACACTCCACGCACTCAGGATGTTTGCCGTGCATAGATCCCACATGCAGCCCGTCTGTCTGTTTACCGTAGTGCGTGGCCGTTCTTAAAGAGGTGGGCCTTGTAAACACACACACGACCCCCAGCGGACCCAGAGAAAGCAAGAGAGAAACAGAGAACGTAATACCGGGTCGTTCTTGGGTGATGGGTAGTGAGGGTTGTGGTGTGTAGTGTTTATGTGTGGGATATTTAGTGGTAGTAATGGGACAAACAAGTGCTAGGTTAGTGGTGTTAGAGGAAAATGAGAGGGAGACAGATTAGTATGAGGAAGGGAAGAGAGTTAGTGGTGGTGGTAGCGATAGTGGTTGATGGAGGGACTAAGGCAAAATTAAGTAGTTTAGGTAGTGGTAGTTTATAATATACATGGTAGAGAGAAAGAAAGAGTTAGTGGTGATAGTGGTGGTGATGGTGAATGTGGTGATGTGAGTGTTTGTGTTGCTGGTTGTGGTTGTGGTGTTGGTATTCGTGTTGGTGATGGAGGTGTTGGTGTAGGTGGGACAGGGAAGGGGACGAGGAGGAGGAGAGGAAGGAGGGGTCACGGAACGTAGGTAAGGCTTCTTGAAGATCATTTGTCCAGGTATGTGAAGAGTACCGAGGTGAGGAGGTCGTTTGTGTAAGTCTGTGCTGGTGGTGTTGGTTTTAAGCAGGAATTATGTTATCTCTCTCTCTCTCTCTCTCTCTCTCTCTCTCTCTCTCTCTCTCTCTCTCTCTCTGGGGATTTTAAGAACAATCATTTTGGGATATAACGTTTTATGGCTTGGTGTGATTCTAACATTGATTCTAACGTTCAGAATTGAGAATGTTTTTGTTTTAATATTGTTATTTATGAATTGATTTTATTTTATACATGTTGAAGACTTTGCTCCTCTTGTTTTCTTATTCTTAATGCGAGTTCATCATTGTATGGAAGGAATTTAAGTTGGAGTTGATAAATAGAAGGAAAAAAGGAAAAATAAAGGAGAAAAAAGAATCAAGGAGGAAAAAAAACGTATCACAAACGGTATAATAATAATGATAATAAAAACAATGATAATGATAATGATAATAATAACAATAAAAATAGCAATTCGAATTATCATCAGTATAAACAGAATTCTTTTTTTTCCTTCACCGAGTCGCCTTCCGTTTTCTTTCGTCTTCAGAACAAGAGTTTCGCGGTGACATTTTTTTTCTTTGCCTTTGAGCCGCGTCTTACCTGGCTCTGAGGCGCCGAGGAGGAGGTGCCGCGAGTGTGTTGGGCCCAATGTTTGTGTTTGTCTAATAAACTGGAGGAAAAAGTCTCTCTCTCTCTCTCTCTCTCTCTCTCTCTCTCTCTCTCTCTCTCTCTCTCTCTCTCTCTCTCTCTCTCTCTCTCTACCTCCTTCTCTGACCTAGATATGACGAAGGGAGGAAATGTGAGAGCCAACTTCACGGCTGCAGATGTTTGTATTTGTGTATGTGTGTTTGTGTTTGTGTGTGTGTGTGTGTGTGTGTGTGTGTGTGTGTGTGTGTGTGTGTGTGTGTGTGTGTGTGTGTGTGTCGGCGTGTGGGTGGAGGTGAATTTTTCCTCTCCTTATTTTTTCATTTTTTATTGCCCAAGACAGATTTATCGTCCACATATATTTTCCTCTTTCCCTCCTTTTTTTCCCTCTATATCTCACCTCTGTTTCTCCTTTTTTTCTTCTATTTTTTTAACTAACTTAATTTCCTTCCACATCTCTCTTGCCTCCCACGAGCCTCTCTCCCTCTTAACAAAACCATATTGAAATGACGCATCAGGTATTTTTTCCCTCATATCTATCTCCACATTTCCTTCTCTTATTTCCTGACTCTGGGTCCTCTCTCTCTCTCTCTCTCTCTCTCTCTCTCTCTCTCTCTCTCTCTCTCTCTCTCTCTCTCTCTCTCTCTCTCGCTCTCACGCTCTCTCTCTCTCTCTCTTATCTTCGCCAGCCATAGTCCACAGAGGAGGAGGAGGAGGAGGAGGAGGAGGAGGAAAGAGGCAGAAATCGCGTGCAAATATCAACTTTATTTACGAATACTGGAACATGTTTCGTTTTCACTTTAATTTTATGCACAAGTCTGCCCGTTCACTCCACTCTCTCTCTCTCTCTCTCTCTCTCTCTCTCTCTCTCTCTCTCTCTCTCTCTCTCTCTCTCTCTCTCTCTCTCTCTCTCTCTCTCTCTCTCTGTGTGTGTGTGTGTGTGTGTGTGTGTGTGTGTGTGTTCCACGTGCATCTATATTGATTTCCTGAGGCATGTTCATATCCTGCCTCGCCAACATTAAGCTTCATCGGAATAATTACTTAGGTACAAATATGCGAGTCTGCCATTCATATCCGCGTCCTCGTTTTCTCTTCCTCACGGGCACGCGAACACAAACAAAAGACGCATCCAGTCATTTCAGTGCGCGCGTGGACAAGATTCGCGATATAATAATCTTCTGATGGTGCTGTTATTTCTATCACCACTAATATTAATACTTCTACAACTAATATTTCTTCAGCTGTCAGCAACTACACCACTAACAATTAAGGCAAAAACAATATGTGAATCTAAGCTCAGGCTATCTACATCAAGGGCCAGTGAGGCGGATAACATAGGCGGGGGCCGAGGTAAGCGCGGGTGAGCGGCCAGGGCGGGCGGGCGGCGGGTAAGACGGGCAAAAGTAAGTGAAATACGGCAGAGCGGCCCCGCAGAGTTTACGGTCCGCGTCCAATTAACTCTTATGGTTCGGTGCGGAAGACAGGAGGAGAAAGTACGCCGCTTCATTTGCCTCTGAGGTACAAAAAAGGTACTGGCGGAATCGACTTTCATTAAGGAGGGACGCTGAGATGGCAGGGCTTAAAGCTGAACTTCGGATAGCGTGAATACTTTTATTTTTATTTATCGTTGATGTTTCATTTATTTCTTCTGCAGGAAAATAAACAATGCCAATGGTGAGACAAAAACAGGCGCAAAATAATTACCACAACACACTTCTATTCAAAAAACAAATAATAATGTGTTAAAAAGTGATCAAATGGATGTTGCGAAGATAGATTCGTCCTCATCTACACAGCAAAACCTTCTGCTAGTTATTTTGGGAGCGAGTCGATGCTCATTCCACCTTGGCGTGAGTAGCAGAGCGTTACTACATTTGTCTGTCACGTAAGAAAAGTGCAACTGAGTGTGTGTTACAGATGGAGAAGTTTCGAAGCGTTACGATTGGATTTAAACGAAAGACACAAGGTGGAAGCGTTTGAAACACGGGATAAAAATGCTGAACTTGCGGAATTGGTTGTCAGGAAGAGACTCGTCACGTCTTAAAGAGATAAACCAGTCAGTCGCCAGGAGTCAAATTGCAAAACTTTTTCACAGCTTTCAAATGGAAGATAAAGCGAGATTTCACACCCATCCACCCCCCACACACCCACTCCACACACACACACACACACACACACACACACACACACACACACACACACACACACACACACACACACACACACACACACAGGCAACGAGAAAATGCTGGCTTTGAAATATTTGTTTAACACGACAGTAGAGAGTTTATTTACACCCTAAAGAGAATAACGCCCTGTTGAGTCTGTGAAAGGCACTGACACCTCTACGCAGCGGGTTTGAAGTCACTACACTTGACACAGACACAAACATGATGCTGTTGATGCAGAAATTAGTTGACATGAGGGAAAGGAGTTTCGCTACATCTTAAAGAGTAGAACGTCATGTTGAGTCTCGGAAGAAAAAAGAACCGACGCAGCAACTTTAAAGGAAGAAAAATGTGACTACGCCTTAAACGGATGGAAAAAAAGGCTATAATTGGGATAAATGGTTGACGCTGGCGCAGAGACCCATTAACACCCTACAGTGAAGAATCTCGTGTCAGGTCCCAGAGGAGCAATGATACACCTACGCAGCGGCTTGAAAGGAAGACAAAGCGTGATTGCAATTGACAAAGAAGAAAAAATGGTTGAAAGAAAAATCTACCATGAAGTAAGAGATTGATTACGCCCTATTGACTACGAGGAAAGTAATGACAAGCAATTCACTGGCTTAAGAATGATAGAACGTGGCTGCATTGGGCACAGATAAGATAAAAAAATGCAAGCGTTTAAAAAAAAAAGCCTGACTTGAGGAAAAGAAAAACTCGCTACTGCTTGAAGAGAGTAGACCACATTGCTGCATGTAGGAAATTAAGAACAAGTATACTCAGCGGCCGTAAGAAGAAAAGAAAATCGTAAGAAAAATGAACTAGATGATTTCTTGACGGAGATGGAAAAAAATGGTTCGGTAAAAGAATAACTCGAGAAGAATTTCGTTGCGTCTTAAAGAGATGAACGTACTTACGAGCCTCGGGAGAGTAATGTCAAGCCTACGCAACGGGCTTAAAGGGACTGCTCTTGACACTGATGAAAAAATGCTGTTGCTGCAGAAATTGGCTGACGCGGGAGAAGTGAGACTCAGAGCGACTTAGAGGTTGGTATATTTTCAGACACTTCCATCCCTCACATCAACTACTTTCAAAGGCCATAAAGGAGATCAATCGGGTTATCATGAATATTTCTGAAGATTCATAGGTCGGTATTATGATACATTCGCTTCTCACAGCATCTATTTCTAAAGGTCAAAGAGCGGGTCAGTCGGGTTCTAATGAGTGTTTCTTCAGGTTCACGGTACAGAAGAAGGGTCACACTACCACCAGGGTCGTAAAACTAGTCATGGAAATGCCCACAACTCTTACGAAAGCCTTGTCAAATATGTGGTTTTGGACGACGAAATGACTGATAATACGACCCCAATATCCTGTTGAGTCACACGACAAACAACGGCAAATCTATCTTGTGACTTTAAAGGAGACAAAACGGGTCCGTATTTGACTCAGATGAAAACTCTCTCGGCGCCGTTCCTAAATTAATTGTCGTGAAGGAAGAGTCTCGTTACGTCTTAAAGAAGTAAAAGTCATTGGAGTTCTCGGGAAACTAATGCTGAAGTTTCCTATAACTTTGGGAGGAAGAGAAAGCGTGACTGCATCTAACACAGTTGGGAAAAGAAAAGAAAAAAGAAAATCTGTCCCTGAGAATTTGGCTGTCGTGAGGGAAAATGGGACACTCTTCACGGCAACGTACTCACCGAAGAAAACGAAAAGGAGTCCTCATTCCAGGGATAACAATGCTAAAGCCGCGATATGGCCTGTCACGGCGGAGTTTGGGACATTTAGGGGTATAGGTAAAGTTGGGAGCATACGATAAACCTACGCGTAGCTTCAGTGCTCAACTCTGTCACATTGGATCTTGAACGTTGAATCAGATGACGAAAGACAAAATGTTCTCTATCATCTTACCTTTAACTGCATGACAGGTAACAAGGGCAGGTGTATGGGAACTTCATCTTACCTGAGAGCAGATAAAAGAACAGTTATTAGTGATATAGGATAGGTTAAGAGTGTTGAGTAATACATAGAAAAAATGGAAATAATAGAAGGATTAACGTTACTCTACCTCCCCCCTTCTCTCTCTCTCTTTCTCTCTCTCCATTTCTCTCATCCAATAACCCTCTACCCCTCCTCCTCTTCCTCCTTCCTCTTCCTCCTCCACACCTCATCAACTCCTCCTCTTCCTCATTCCCTCTCTCTTCCACCTCTTCCCTCTCCTATATTGCTCTGCCTTGTCTCAGATTCTCCTTATATAATCCTTTCCTCCCTTATCCTGTCCCTTTCTCTTCCCTTGTCTCCCTTATCCTCCCTACCTCTACCCCCTTCTCCTTTTCCTCTTCCTCTACCTCCTCCTCCTCCTCTTTCTCTTCCTCTTCCTTTTCCTCCTCCTCTTCTTCTTTTTCTTCTTCTTCTTCTTCTTCTTCTTCTTCTTCTTCTTCTTCTTCTTCTTCTTCTTCTTCTTCTTCTCCCTCCTCCTCCTCCTCCTCCTCTTCTTCTTTCTTTTTCTCTTTTTCTTCTTCTTCTTCTTCTTCTTCTTCTTCTTCTTCTTCTTCTTCTTCTTCTTCCTCCTCCTCCTCCTCCTCCTCCTCCTACTCCTCCTCCTCCTCCTCCTCCTGCAGCCTTTCTCCAAACCAACTCCTCTTCATCTTCTTCTTCTTCTTCTTCTTCTTCTTCTTCTTCTCCCTCCTCCTCCTCCTCCTGCAGCCTTTCCCCAAACCAACACATCGGCGGGACAAACCATTATGGGAAGGACCTGCCAGGGAACAGGCCGAGGCGGAATTAATTGTCCTGAAAGAGAGTCGCACCATCTGTCTCCCTCTCCCTCTCCCTCTCTCTCTCTCTCTCTCTCTCTCTCTCTCTCTCTCTCTCTCTCTCTCTCTCGGGCGTATAATCCGTAGGTAATATGGTGACACGGAGGATAAAAGGAAAGGCGAGAAGAGGAGGGAGGGAGGAGGGAGGGAAAAAGAAAAGGACCAAGGAGGAGGAGGAGGAGGAGGAGGAGGAGGAGGAGGAGGAGGCTTAGGAGGAGGATAAGGAGTAGGATGATGATGACGGCGAGGAGGAGAAGGATAATTAGAGGGAAGAGAAGTAATAGTAGTAGTAGCAGTAGTAGTAGCAGTAGTAGTAGTAGTAGTAGAGGTAGTAGTAGTAGAAGTAGGATAAGGAGGAGGAGGAAGAGGAGGAGGAGGAGGAGGAGGAAGAGGAGGAGAGGTAAGGGGAGAGGTGAAGAGTAACTTTATTATTGGCTGCAATGGAGTGGGTCATCCATCTCTCTCTCTCTCTCTCTCTCTCTCTCTCTCTCTCTCTCTCTCTCTCTCTCTCTCTCTGATACGGTAAGGTGATCATTCTCTAAGCGATTATTCAAGCTATTACCACTACTACTACTACTACTACTACTACTACTACTACTACTACTACTACTACTACTACTACTCTCACCACTACAATTAATACGACTACCAATAATGAATTCAGCCCCTACTGTCTTTTCTCCTCTCCTTTCTCTCCTCTCCTTTCCTCTCCTTTCCTCTCCTCTCCTCTCACTTCCTCTCCCGCCGCCCACAGCAATATATCACAACTTCTACCTTCCCCCTCTCCCCCTCCCCCCCAACACCACCACCAACACACAGATACAATTAATACAGGAATAATTGACCCATAAATAACCTTAGGATCCCTCTTGTTTCCTGCAGGAGAGGAGGAGGAGAGAGGAGGAAGGAAGGAAGAGGTAGTTTTGCCTAATTCAAGCTTTTATGAATTGAGTGTTTTATTTTTGTGCATTTTCTGATTGTTTTATGAATGGTGGAAAATTTGTTCGTAGTAGTTTGTTATGCATTAATTTTACAGTCATTGTTTGTTTATTTATTTACTTTTTTTGGGTGTGAATCGTTTTTTTTTTAAGTTCAAGCGCATTTACTAGATTATTAATGGTGTATTCTGTTTTTTTCCTGCTGTTTCCTTCTCTTGCGATGGTTTCTTTTCCTCTTTTTTTCTTTAATGCGTTTTCCCCTTCCTTTCCTTTAAATAAGTTAGCTGACTCGCGTTCATTTATTTTTATTTTTATTTCTCCTTTTTTTTCAATGTGTTTTTTCCTTCCTTTCCTTTTAACAATTCAGCTAATTCGCGTTCATTTATTTTCCTTTCACTTTTGCTTCCCTTTACCTTTTCGAGTTCTTGTTTTTTCCTCCCCATCACTTTCTTTTAACTTTTCCTTAATTCGTGTTTTTTAATTCCTTTCCTATTCGGAGCCTTCATGATCCCACTGGCGGGGCGATATTTGTCTGGCACTGCAAAACTCTCCCTTTCATTTTTACCTGTAGTTTTACCTTTAGACTTTTACTTTTACCTCCACACTGAAACACATGAAATCGAATGCCTGTACTGTATCAATTTCCTCGGTCCTTCCCCCCCTATTTTTCCTTTGAAGTTTTCGTTTACTTCTTTTAACTTAATTTTTTCATACGTCTTGCAGGGAATGTTTTTTTTTTTAGTATATTAACGATGTGGTCTTCTTCATCCTTCCCCTTATATTCTCTTTCTTGTTTTCACTTTTTCATTTCTTTCATTTTTTTTTCATTCATCTTGCACTATGAAACGCATGGAATGTCTTTTTTTTTCTACTATATTAACGATGTATTCCTTTTCATTCTTCCCCCTTACATTCTCTTTCTTGTTTTCACTTTTTCATTTATTTCATTTTTTTTTCATTCATCTTGCACTATGAAACGCATGGAATGTCTTTTTCTTCTTCTATATTAACGATGTAGTTTTCTTTATCCTTCCTCTTATATTCTCTATCTTGTTTTCCTCCGCTTCGTTTGTTTTAATCCCATTCCGGGCAAGTCTTCACGTCGTAATTTATCTATGTGTTGTTGTCTGTCACGCACCTTGAAACATATTGAATGCCATGCTGCTACACTTTTAATGCTATGCTCGTCTCTTTCCTCTAACTATATTTCTCTTATTTTCCGATCTTTTTTATTCTTTTCGTTCTAGTGCCTGAGCTGTATTTGCTGCTGCACATTGGAACACTTTGCATGCTGTCTGTGGTCCTAGAATTTCAATGATATATTCCTCTGAGTTCCTCCCCTGTATTGTTTCTCTATTTTATTTTTATTTTCATTTCACGTGTTTTCCTTTTCTGTCTTTTTTTGTTCAAGTCTTTAATGCGATTAGTGGTGGAATTTCCCGTTAAAAGATTGTGAGTGGGGTGTTCATGGTATTTCAGTGATGTGTTCTCTGTTCTTCCTTTCTTTCTTTGTTATTTTATTTCCATTTTTCGTGATTTTATTTAACTTCGTTCATGTGTTTTTATGATGTCATTTGTGAGATTTAATTCTGCCACTATGAAGCACATGGGATGGTGTGTTTCATTTATTTCAACGTTGTTTTCTTCTCTATCCTTTGCTTATATTTCTCTACTCTACTTTCCTTTTCTCTCCTCGTGGTTTTATTTCTTTCCGTTCAAGTCTTCATGGAGTAATTAGTGGGGCGTAGTTTTGTTATCCACAGTGAAGCATACATAAAAATGTCTTCAAATTATCTAATGCTGCAAGTCTTCATGGAATCATTAGTGGGGCGTAGTTTTGTTATCCAGTGAAACATATGAAATAAAGTCTTCAAATTATCTAATGTTGCAATCCTCGCTATCCCTCCCCTAGCTGTACCTCGTGATATTTTCCTTCTTCTGTATTCGTGTTCGTATTCAGTCTCGTTCAAGTCTTCACGTTTTCATTTGCGGGAGAAATGATTTGTCTTGCACGATGAGAGATATTGAATAGTTTGCCATTTTCTGTTTTGGCGGGGCATTCTTCTTCAGTTTTCCCCTTCTCTTTCTCTTCCTCTTTTTCTTCATCTTCATAATCTTCTTTTTCCCTTCTCTTTCTCTCCTCCTTCTCTTCTTCATCTAAATCATCATCATCATCTTCTTTAGTTTCCCCTTCTCTTTCTCTTCCTCTTCTTCTTCATCTCAATAATCTTCTTTTTTCTTTCTTCTTTATTTTCCCCTCCTCTTCTTCATATTCAGCAGCTTCTATTCTACTTTATCATCTTTTTCTTCATCCTCAAAACAACAAAAACAAAAACGCCCACAACAACAGCAATCTTCCTTTTCTTCTTCCTCTTCCTCTTCCTCCTCCCCTGCAGAAAGGTTATGTACTGTGTTGCGTATTTATTAAGGGTGTGTTGCGCGAGCCCCCGTTTGTCTCGCTTGAAAGAATCACATCCCTTGCCTCGGCGGCCTAGTTATGCGCGGTATACTTAATGGTTCCCCGCTTTAATGTGACTCTCTCTCTCTCTCTCTCTCTCTCTCTCTCTCTCTCTCTCTCTCTCTCTCTCTCTCTCTCTCTCTCTCTCTCTGTCTCTCTCTTTTCCACCATCATCCTCTCCTCCTCCTCCTCCTCTTCTTCTTCTTCTTCTTCTTCTTCTTCTTCTTCTTCTTCTTCCTTCCTTAACTTGCCCCTCTCTCCTGCCTCTCTCAGTAGGCAATCGGACGTCCATTCTCTCTCGAGTGCCACTAAGCGGAAGCCGAAGTGCTAGGGTGCCGTGCCTGTGTCCTCCTCCTCCTCCTCCTCCTCCTCCTCCGTCTTCTCCTCTTCCTCCTCTCGTCCTTCAACCATGTCTCAATTTCCCTTTTTCTCTTACATTCTAATTTTCTGTCCTTACTTTTCCACTTTTTTTCTTTTAATTCATGTTGTAAACTTTCTAAACAACTGTCAAGTCAACGTTTAATTGGGGGTTTCTTTTAGTATTACTTATTATCTATAGTTTTCTTTATGGTGGTTTCTTTTTCCCGTTTTCTCTTTTTTTTCATTTCAAGTGTTCGTTCTCGTTTCCCTGACAAGTATGATTTCTATTTTTTTCCATTTTCTCGTTTGCCGTCAAGTGTTCGTCTGTCGCTTGCTTGTCTCTCTCTCTCTCTCTCTCTCTCTCTCTCTCTCTCTCTCTCTCTCTCTCTCTCTCTCTCTCTCTCTCTCTCTCTCTCTCTCTCTCTCTCTCTCTCTCTCTCGAGGCGCCGTGACCTTGAAAAACGGCACGGTCGATGGCCGCCGCTGAGTCAGAGGAGCGAGTGTGCTTCAAGGCGGGGCGCGGGTGAGCGAGGGCACGGCTACCATTGTTTGCACGTCAGCCGCGGCAGGAAGTCTCTCCCCACGAGGCCAACGCTCAAGAACAAGGACACATCGATCCGTCAGCTGTTGTAGTACGTCTGTGTCCCGTCGATGTCCCCTCCTCCGGCCCCCGTTTAAAGAGCATGGGTACAGCGATCTCAGTTTGCAGGGTAATTGTTGTAGTATGTGTCTCACTGGTCAACGTTACAGAATATGGAGTAAAAAGTCTTTCTATGCACGTCAACTGTGGTGGTTAGTTAGTTCGACTCCTCACCTCCTCTAATGTTCATGAAAATGGATAGTGTTCTCTGTTTGTGCGTCAGGTCATTGTTTGGACGCCAGCTGTTGTTGTATGTCTCTCACTGACCTGACCTGACCCTCAATGAAAAGCATAGACAAATAATCCTAGTCTGCACGTCAGCCCTGCTTGTGTCCTGTATGTCTGTCTCCACCTGATCAACGGTAGTGTCCATAGCGATCCTTGTCTGCCCGTCAGCCCTGGTTGTGTCTAGTATGTCTGTCTCCTCCTGATCAACGGTGGTGCCCATAGCGATCCTCGTCTGCACGTCAACTCAATGTCTACACGTCGGCGGTGGTGGTGGTGGTGGTCTCTGTCTTTCTCGCTCCCGTGACCAAGATTGTATCACCGGGGACAGCGACCTTCATTTGTTTGCATGTCGGCGCCGGCGATAATCATCTCTCCCTCTGGTCAACATTGCGAGTACTATGCATGCAGCGCAGACTATTTTGCTATTGCGGTCTTGGAGGGCGAGAAGACATCATTATCATCATTATCGTCATCAGGCATTACTAGTTTAGTGCATGACAAAGGCCTTTCTTAACGTTTTCATTTTTTTTTCTCTCAGCTGTTAGTGTAGTTCTTCCTGTTCCAGTTTGGTTCACTGTCTGTGCTGACCAACGTTGCTAGATTGTCGTACTCAGCCGCTTGTATTTCCCGACTTCCTACCCCAAAACTGTCTTCTGGGCTCCAATAACGAAACTCATTTATAGTTACCGTTAAAAGAGTTAGATCCTGATGTTTCTTGGCAATAGTTAGGCCCATTCTATACTAGCGGTGAAAACGCCGCGTTTCTACACCAGTTGCTGGCCTCTTAAATTCGATAATACTAGAATGGAAAGCAAATATTCAATACTAAAGCAAATATTCTGTCTCCTTCTAGTTTTCTACCGCCTTGGCCGCCTTCGCTGTACACGGGCGGCAGCAGGCGGTGGCAATGTCAGGCAACAACGCCTCTGGACGCGTTGCCACCGCCGCGTTTCTACGGTGTATCATTCTATACTGGCGGTTTGAACTTTGAAAGCAGTTCTGCCGCGGCGTTCCTAGTGGAAGCATGCAGCGCGATGTTTGACACTGCCGCGTTTTCACCGCCCTAGTATAGATTGAAAAAACTGCCTGGCCGCGTCGGCAGTAGAAACGCGGCGTTTTCACCGCTAGTATAGAATGGGCCTTAGGCGTTAGAAACCGGTAAATACTATGCTCTGAGTACGATAATCTGGCAACGCTGGCGCTGACTAGTAATTCTTGGGTCGCCACTCTAGTATTTTCACTGCCTATCGATTTCCAGTTTTACAGAAAATGACCTGCCTAAATCCACTTCTTATTCCTAATGGCCGCTAAAGTATCATCAACCTTCGTTTCGTTTCAATTCCATGGTGTTCGCTTCCTGTCATTTCATACATGTTATACGCAACAATCTTTTCGCCATTCCTCTATGTGCAAAAGAGGTGCATAACAAGACCCCAACGATGGAGTGTTTGTCGTGCGTCACACTGCCTCCCGGTGCTGAGGTTTGGAAAGTTTCGTTTAGTCGGCGCAACATCTGTGGTCATATGCCGGAGAGAGACAGAAGGGGAAGGAATTATAGGAGAAGGGAACAGATCCCAGGAGACGGGACATAACCCCCGATTAGTACCTGGTACCCATTCACTGCTAGGTGGACAGGGGCGTAGGGTATCGGAAAAGCCGCCCAAATTTTTCCACTCCGCCCGGGAATCGAACTCGGGCTCTCTCGGTTGTGAGTCGAGTGTGCTAACCACTGCACCACGAAGACCCCGTAAGAGATGGACGTAAAGAAGAAATGCCTCACTGTGGACAACCCTTCGTATACTCCTCTGCCATGCCCAACCTTGGCCCACATCCAGAATAGATAAGATGAGACATAATTAATACAACGATCCCCATTGCCATTCACGGAGCATCACAAGCAATCAACATTATCATATCCCATTACGCCTCGGATGTTCTTGCAATTCCCTCGACACGGCCATTAGTGCTTATTAGGCTCAGCGGCGGAGGAGTTGGGGCGTGTTAGCCGAGCCTTAAGCACCAGTCACATTAGAAAAAAAAAAAAAAAAAACTAAAACCCCAAACTGAGACATGAAAATAAAATACTGTGAAAAAAACACGTGTAAAGAATGTTAATTTATATGACATTTGGCAGGATTTCATTTATATACCTCAGCTAAATTTTCTACAGTAGCTTTTTGTCCTGTATATAAGTAGTACAATTAGACTGGTGCGCGTAAATTGACAACCATGCCCTACTGGTTAACGCGACCTCGTGTTCCTGCGTGGTGATGGAGAGAGAGAGGGAGAGGGAGAGAGAGCCAAGTGCACACCTCTTTCAATTTCCACTGAACGACCGGCCACTCGCTCCCGCGTCGGCCGCTCTTCCGTCTCTGTCCGACACATTCCCGGGGCGAGTGTTCCGGGCGGGGCGGCGTACATTCCACACACGGCCCCTTCCACACACACACAGACACACACACACACACACGTCTCCTTCCACACACTCTCTCTTCCACACACGCCCCCTTCCACATACGACCCATTACACACAGGTCCCCTTCCACACACACACGCCCCCTTCCACACTCCTCCCATGACCCTGAAGGTGGGGCGTCCTGGCTTCCTATAGGACTCAATTCTCTCCTGGAGGTTCGGTGTGGCTGCAGACGGCCCCGAATTGCCAGTTAGTCAGCCCTGCAAACTGTGGGCTTATGTGTTTCTGTCTGTCTTTCTCTGTCTGTCTCTGTGTTTTTGTCTGGTTCCGTGTCTGTGGCTGCCTCCTCCTCTGTCTGTCTGTCCATATGTCTGTCTGTTACCCTCTCCTCTCTCTCTTCTTTCTCTCTAATCACTGGAAATTTACTCTAAAATCAGAAAATGGGAAAAATCAATGGAAACTCTACACTCTGTAAACTCTAATTCGTCTCCCAGCGCCACCCTCCCTCCCTCCCTTCGTCTCTCCTTCCCTCCCTTCCTTTTAGACAAGAGAAACAAGCGGCCATTTTTCCCCGTCCCGCCGTCCTTTTCATATCAGACGGAGCCACCACCACCACTACCACCACCACCACCACCGCCACGTCCGACTCTCCTGATAAAGCTGAACTCTCCGCTCAGACGTTCTCTAAAAGATTCAACACTCGACTATTCCCGACTCCTCACCGCTGCCATCCCCCCGCTGCCGTGTCCTACTTCGTCCTCAGAAACCACAGGAAAGTCCCCTCCTCGCTAACGTTGGGCTTCTTCGTCGCCTCCTCACGTTCGTAGTTCTGTAGTTCCCTCTAATATTCTTCCCCTCGCTTCCCTTCCTCCCCTCAGCCACGCTTATCTAACATCCTTCTCCTCGCTTCCTTCCTTTCCCATCCTTCCCTTTCGCTTCCTTTCCTTCTGTTCTCTCTCGTGCCTCTAACTACCTTCCTTTCCTTTCCTTTCCATCCTTCCCTTTCGCTTCCTTTCCTTCTGTTCTCTCTCGTGCCTCTAACTAACTTCCTTTCCCTTCCTTTCCATCCTTCCTTTCCTTCTGTTCTCTCTCGTGCCTCTAACTACCTTCCTTTCCCTTCCTTTCCATCCTTCCTTTCCTTCTGTTCTCTCTCGTACCTCTTAATACCTTCCTTTCCCTTCCTTTCCATCCTTCCCTTCGCTTCCTTTCCTTCTGTTCTCTCTCGTACCTCTTAACACCTTCCTTTCATCCAGTTTTCTATCATGATCTTCTATTTGCTTCCTACCCTTCTATCCTCTATTCTATTCTAACATCCATTCCATCCACCTCCTTTGTTTCGCTTCTCTTCGTGTCATTCTAATAGCTTTCCTCTCATCCAGTTCCTTCTTCTATTCTTCTTCCCTTCCCTCCTTTATCCATCTTTTTCTAACATGTGTCTCCTCCACCTCCTTCCTTTTGCTTTCCTTCCAGTCTCTCGTAACAGCTTTCCTTTCATCTCTCTCTCTGTTATCATTCCCCTTTTCTTCCCTTCCTTTTCTCATTCGTCCTTCCTACTGCTTCCTTCTTTCACTCCTATGTCAGTCTCTATCAATCTTCTCTCTCCTTCATTTTTCTTCCTTTTCCAGCTTCACAAACATCCTTCCTCTCGCCCAGTTTTCTCTCGCATCTTTCCTCTCATCCAGCATCCTTCCCCTCGCTTCCTTTTGTCCCCTCGTCCAACCTGCCCCTCGCCTCCCTTCTTCCCCTCGTCCACCACTAATAGCCCTTCCCTCGCCTCTCTCCTCCCTCTTTCTTCCCCTCGTCCATCTCCCTCTAACACCCTTCCCCTCTCCTCCCTGCCTCCCGGTCATTAATCATATTTTGCGTGCACGTTCATCATATTTTACGTGGTTTTCCTTCCTCCTCTAGTCCACCTCTAACATTCTCACCCCCTCGTCCACCTCACTTTCCACCCCGATAACCACCACCACTACCACCGCCTTATCCCCCCTCCACCCACCTGTTCCCCACCGTCATTACCACTATGCTACGGCTCCTACACGTTACCTCATGCATAATAAAGTCTTCTCTATAATGCAGGACTGTTATTTTTTAAGGAAGTTTGTTGAAGAGAATGTATACCGGCGTTTCCCTTGTTTGTTTCCCCTTCTATGACCTGAACACATTTTTTTTTTGGATTGTTTGTGTGTGTTTCTGAAAATTAGGTTAGTAGTGCTTTTTCTCATCTTCCTTTTCACCTTCCTTGTTCCATTTCCTTTCGTGTACTTTGTCTTTCTGATCATCAAGTTACCCTTCCAGGCGTCACTAAGCACAACACCTGACCTCTGTCCGTGTGTGTGTGTGTGTGTGTGTGTGTGTGTGTGTGTGTGTGTGTGTGTGTGTGTGTTTCCTCTTTTCTTTTGCGGCCTCAAGAGTGTTGGTAATTGAGGGCAAGTGGCTCCTGTTTATCCGGGCGTTCAGGTGTCGCTCTTCAACTAATCATGCACCCTTCCGTCACTCTCCTGTCTATCCCGTTTTATCTGCCTGTTTCCTCCACCTTCTGTTTTGGTCTTGAGATAATAAAAGTTTCTACCGTTTACTTTAATGTATAGATATAAACATGCCACGTCTGTTTCCCTTTTCCCTTGTTTTCTCGTATATAACCTACGTCAAAATACTCAATCTTTAATTTCTTGAATCTCTTTAAACTCGATTACAGGGAATTATTAGTCGACGAGAAAAAGTTAAAGTGTTTTCAGTCAATTACAGGTACGAGGCGCAGGTGCAATATAGGTGTTTCCAGGTGTTCATGTAAATACTCTCTCTCTCTCTCTCTCTCTCTCTCTCTCTCTCTCTCTCTCTCTCTCTCTCTCTCTCTCTCTCTCTCTCTCTCTCTCTCTCTCTCTCTCTCTCTCTCTCTCTCTCTCTCTCTCTCTCAAAAACAGGCAAATATGCATTAAAGAGTTTTCCGGTCTGGGCCATTAATCTTATTTTGCGTCCGCGTTCGCCATGTTTTGGGCGCACTCATTATATTTTGCGTGCACTCATTATAGTTTGCGTGCACTCATCATATTTTGCGTGCACTCTTTATATTTTGCGTGCACTCATTATATTTTGCGTGCACTCATTATAGTTTGCGTGCACTCATCATATTTTGAGTGAACTCATTATAATTTTCTAGCACTCATTATATTTTGTGTGCACTCATTATATTTTGCGTGCACTCATTATATTTTGCGTGCACTCATTATATTTTGCGTGCACTCATTATATTTTGCGTGCACTCATTATATTTTGCGTACACTCATTATATTTTGCGTGCACTCTATATTTTGCGTGCACTCATTATATTTTGCGTGCACTCATCATATTTTGCGTGCACTCTTTATATTTTGCGTGCACTCATCATATTTTGCGTGCACTCATTATATTTTGCGTGCACTCATTATAGTTTGCGTGCACTCATTATAGTTTGCGTGCACTCATCATATTTTGCGTGCACTCATTATATTTTGCGTGCACTCATCATATTTTGCGTGCACTCTTTATATTTTGCGTGCACTCATTATATTTTGCGTGCACTCATTATATTTTCTTCCTTCATTCTCTTCTCTTTTCCTCCTTTTCCTTCCCTTTACGTCCCTTTTCTTCCTTTCACTTCACATCCCTTTCCTTCCCTATTCCTTCCCTTCCCTTTCACTCCGTTCAATTGCCTCTCCTCCCCTTCCCTCCCTTTCCTTCCCCATTCCTTCCCTTCCCTTCATTCCGTTCAATCCCCTTCCCTTCCCTTCCCTCCCGCCTCTTCAGCTTCCCCCATTACTTTTTTGCGTGCACAGGCGTCATATTTTTGCTTGCACGTACATTATAATTCATTGCGTGCACACTCGTTACATTTTCCACACACACACACACACACACACACACACACACACACACACACGCACTCACTGCCTCGCGTGCGTTGCGTTCGTCTTATTTTGCGTGCACATTCTTTTTCTTTTTTTGCGTGTGCACTTCTTCCCCTCCGTTTGCGAGCAGTGTTGCCCCCTTCCCCCCTCCTCCCTCCGCCCCCCTCACTTGCCCCCTCCCCCCTCGGTCAGGCAGTCCCGTGTAAACAAGGACACAGGCGCCGTATGGAGAGAGAGAGAGAGAGAGAGAGAGAGAGAGAGAAACACCTATATTACAACGCTCTTCCATCCCGGACAAATTAATGACAGTTTCCTTTCCCCAGTGTGTTGGCCCTTCCTCCCCCCTCCCCCTTCCCCTCCCCCTTTGTACCCCCTCGCCGAGACTGGGAATTAAGACAAAAACAAACAACAACAACAGCAAAAAGAAAAGCCCCCAAACACCCGCCGCGTAACCAAACCAAACTCTTCACGGCGCTGAAAAAAAATAATTCTTGAAAACCCTTCACGCAACACGACCGTTTTTTTTTTTTTTTACTGCTCACTTTAAACATTTAACTCGACCCTCCTCCTCCTCCTCCTCCTCCTCGTCCTCTTCCTGCTTCTTCTTCCTCTTCTTCTGCTGGGCCTGTTTCTATCAAGCCTTTAAGATATTCTAAGGAAAATCAATAGACGGAGCCATTTCCAGACTACCTTCCGTCCCACCGACCTACACAAGAGGGTAATTATAACCTCTAAAAATACGGTTCGGGATAAAGAGCGGCCCGGTATCAGAGGCGAGGGGCTTACGTTAATATTTACGTAACTAACTCCACAATGTATTCCCCGGGTTCAAGGGGAGACTGCACCGTTGCCAGATTATCGTACTCAGAGCTTAGTATTTACCGGTTTCTGACGCCTAACTATTGCCAAGAAACATCAGGAATTAACTATTTTAACGATGATTATAAGTGAATCTCCTTATTGGGGTCCACGAGACAGTTCTTGGGGCGGAAGTCGGTAAATATAAGAGGCTGAGTACGACAATCTGGCAATGTTGGGGGAGAGCTGGAGGTGCCCAGCCGTACGACAACCCTTCCCTGGCGCCCTCCCCTGCCTGCCCCGCGGCCTCCTCCTCGTCGATTATGTCGCCGCTGCCAGACGCGCGGATCACAAGAGGCTTAGAAAACCGATTGCTGGTGCGGCCTCCTGTGTGTGTGTGTGTGTGTGTGTGTGTGTGTGTGTTATCTGTTTGTTTGTGTTTGTTTGTTTGTGTGTTTGTTTGTTTGAGTGTGTGTCTGTTTGTGTTTGTTTGTTTGTGCGCGTTTGTTTGTGTCTGTTTTTGTGTGTGTTTGTTTGTGTGTTTGTTTATGTGTTTGTGTGTTTGTTTGTTGTGTGTGTGTTTGTTTGAGTGTGTTGGCAAGGGAACACACACACACACACACACACACACACACACACACAAACACAAAAGTCACGTGCACGTTCATATATCAACGCCTATCTGGGCACTCACGCGTACACACACACACACACACACACACCTGCTTACGTATAGTGACCTTGAGAGTGAGATTTAAGAGCGTGTGTGTGCGCTGGGGGGGGGGGGGTAATTATGAGGGAGACAGGTAAGTGGCGAGGGTAAAGGTGAGGATGTGAGGATAAGGAAGGAGTGTGGATTACAAGATGAAGGGAGACAGGTGGGTGAGGTGAGGGGAGGGGAGGGAGGGAGGGGAGGGGAGGGGAGGGGAGGGGAGGGAAGGAGAGGGAAGGGAAGGGACGGTAGGAGTGTGGCTAACAAGATGAGGAAGGGAGACAGGTAGGTAAGGTGAGGGGAGGGTAGAAGGGGAGGGGAGGGATGGGGAATGGAACGGGAAGGGGAAGGAAAGGACGGGATGGAACGTGAAGGGTAGGGAAGGAAAACAGAGAAAGGGAAAAGGGAGGATAATGGAAAGGAAGGGAACATAAAGTAAGGTAAAGGAAAGATTAGAAAGGAAGGGAAGAGAAGGGAAGGGAAGGCAAGTGAAGGGAAGGTAAAGTAGGGTAAGGCAAGGTAAGGCAAGGGAAGTCAAGATAAGGGAAAACAAAGGAAGGGTCTGAAAGGGAAGGAAACGGAAGATAACAGAAGGGAAGGGAAGGGAAGGGAAAGGAAGGGATGGGAAGATAAGATAAGAGAAGGGAGGGGAGAGGAAAGGAAGGGAAGGGAAGGGAAGGGAAAGGAAGGGAAGGGATGGGAAGATAAGAGAAGGGAGGGGAGTGGAAAGAAAAGGAAGGGAACAGAAGGGAAGGGAATGAAAAGTAAGGGAAGGACAGGGAAGGGAGAGGAAGGAAAGGGAAGGGAGAGAGAGGAGATGGAGAAAGGAAGCAAGGGGGAAGGAAAGGCCAAACACGTGTATCAGATAAGAAGTGTACACGTGTTAATGGGAGGTGAGAGAGGGTGTGGAGGACGACTATTTGGTGTGTGTGTATGTGTGTGTGTGTGTGTGTGTGTGTGTGTGTGTGTGTGTGTGTGTCATCAGTTAAGACGTTTTTTTTTTAACAACAAAGGAGACAGCTCAAGGGCACACACACAAAAAAGGAAACAATAATAAAAAAAAAGCCCGCTACTCGCTGCTCCTATAAAAAGAATCAAAAGAGGTGGCCGAAAGAGAGGTCAATTTCGGGAAAAGAAGCATGAATTAAATGTGTATCTTTAGAGAAATGTAGTGAAGGTATGGGTGTATCTATGGCTTGTATCAGGTGTGCGTGTGAATGAGAGTGAAATGGAGTGTGGGTGATAAGTAGTGTGGTTAATAAGAGGTGTGGGTGGAGATTGAGAGAGTAATAGATTGCGTGACAAAGAATTATAAGTCAATATCATCACACGCTTCCACCTCTCACAACACCTGTATCCAAATGCCGAAAAGAAGATCAGACGGGTTGTAATACGTGTTTTCTTTAGGTTCACGGTACAGAAGAAGGGTCCAACTACCACCAGGGTCATAAAACTACCAACAGAAATGCCAAAACTCCTACGTCACCCTAGTCAAATGTGTGTGTCAGGGCGCCCAAAATGTTTAAGAATACCATAGTGTGATAGGAAGTCGGTCTGAGTGGAGAGTGTGGGTGTTAAAGTATATAGAGTGAGGCTAAGAGAACGGAGAGAAAGAGAACGGAAAGAAAGAGAACGGAGAGAAAGAGAACGGAGAGAAAGAGAGAAAGAGAACAGAGAGAAAGAGAACGGAGAGTAAGAGAACGGAGAGAAAGAGAACGGAAAGAGAACAGAGAGAAAGAGGACGGAGAGAAAGAGAACGGAGAGAAAGAGAACGGAGAGAAAGAGAACGGAGAGTAAGAGAACAGAGAGAAAGAGGACGGAAAGAAAGAGAACGGAAAGAGAACGAAGAGAAAGATAACAGAGAGAAAGAGAACGGAAAGGAAGAGAACGGAGAGAAAGAGAACGGAGAGAAAGAGAACGGAGAAAAGAAGAACGGAGAAGAGAACGAAGAAGAGAACGGAAAGAGAACGGAGAGAAAGAGAACAGAGAGAAAGAGAACGGAGAGAAAGAGAACGGAGAGAAAGAGAACGGAGAGAAAGAGAACGGAGAGAAAGAGAACAGAGAGAAAGAGAACGGAGAGAAAGCGAACGGAGAAAAAGAGAACGGAGAGAAAGGCTGTCAGTGGAAGATTAGGCGACACGTTACTACTATCGTCATCTATTATCAATCCACTACAGGACAAATATCTTTCCCAGTCCTCCACCTCTCTCTCTTTGGGGTCTATGTGCTCTATCGTGGTCCGGCAGAGGCTGTAATTCCATCGCTGTTTTGGCTCCTACAGTTTCAGGGATGCCATTCTGTTGCTCTGGCTGTGCGTCTGATACCATTTCTACGCATGATAACGCCTTCCTATGTACCTTTCCTGTTCCTCATCGTTATAATGGAGGTATTTTTTTAAGGCTCTAAGAAGTATGTGACTCAGTAAGCATTGTGTGTTTGTTTCATCTAGTTTATTAAGCAGTTATTAGTGTATAGTTTATTAAGCAGTTATTAGTGTATAGTTTATTAAGCAGTTATTAGTGTATTAAGTTAGTTTATTAAGCAGTTATTAGTGTATTAAGTGTTTATTAAGCAGTTATTAGTGTATTAAGCATCAAATCGTGCATATATGTTTGATTAGGTGTACAGTTAAGCCATTTTGTTCTTAATCGTCATAATTTTGGTACTTTTCCAGACTATAAATATGTGACTCTGTAAGCATTGTGGGTCTGTTTCATCTAGTATATTAAGCATCAAATCGTGCACATATGTTTGATTATGTCTATAGTTAAGCCATCTTGTTTCTCATCGTTATAATGGAGGTATTTTTCCAGGCTCTAAGAAATATGTGACTCTGTAAGCATTGTGTGTCTATTTAGTCTAGTGTATTAAGCATGAAATCACCCATACATGCTTGATTAGGCCTATTGTTAAGTTAAGCCATCTGATTCAGCCATACTCATTTTTTCCTATTATTTTTTATCCACGGTGACATCGGGAGCTTGTAAGTACAGCGGCTCACCATCAGGCATACTTTACCCACACACCTGCGAATAATCAGCTCATACTTAACCCCTACCTATCACTCTCCCCTTGCACACACACACACACACACACACACACACACACACACACACACACACACACACACCTAAATCACACCTGCAAGCTACACTAACCCTCAATCTATACATGCATTCACCTGCGGCTAATTATTATCAATGGCGGTTTAAAGAGTAAGGGTGGAGGCAGAGATTAGCAGGCTGTGAGACCAGGAATTAAAAAATGCGTAGTAAATCCGTGCGGGTGGAGGGAGGGTGTGGAGTGGGTGGAGTGGGCGGTGTGGCTCTGCATGACGTCGGTGTTGATTTAAAGAGGTGTGGGTGGAGGCGGGGATCAACAGGGCATGTGACAATTAATTAACGTGTGGGCGATCAGTAGGTGTGGCGATCAGCAGGTGTGGCGATAAGCAGGTGTGGCGGTCAGCAGGTGTGGCTAATGGGTGGTGTGGCATCGGGACCAGCTGATCAGAAAACGGTATTGATCCGTGACCCACTGACCGCTTGGACACACACACACACACACACACACACACACAAACAAACAAACACACACACACACACACACACACACACACACACACACACACACACACACACACACACACACACACACACACACACACACACACACACACACACACACACACACACACACCTGTTCCACACCTTCCCCGACATGGCCACAGCCTTCCACACACCTGCTCCTGCTTGTATGACCTTTCCACATCTCTTCCACACTAGTACAACTTCCTACATCTCATCCACATCTGTACGACTTTCCCAAACTCCTTCCACAACACCTGTCCGACTTTTACCAGACGACCACATCCTCACGCACACCTTCCCACACCTGTACAGCCTTTCCACACGTGACCACATCCTTCCATGCACTTTTCCACACCTGTATAAGCTTCCCACGCAGCCAGTCACATCCTCATACACCTTCCCATAACTGCATTCCCTTTTCTCACCACATGACTGCTAAGCCTATTCCACTCATCCACCACCCTGTTAGTAAACCAATTTTTGCCTATGTCCCTGTTGAATCTGAATGTATCCAGTTTAAACCCATTACTTCGTGTCCTACCCGGTTCTCTTACCAACAAAACCTTATGTATATCTTCTTATGTATATCGTTTTCTTCACAGCCACATCCTCTCACGTAAGTTTCCACACCTGTTTGACCATCCCACACAGCCACACCTTCACATCCCACACCATGTCATTTCCAACCATTCACCAGCATATGATTACAGTTTTCCTATTCATCATCCTCATCACTGGTCTAATAGTACGCCAAAAACTAGCTGATATATTAAGAAGGAAAGGAAGTAAGTGAAAGGAAGAGAGAGTGAGTTAGAGGGGATGGATATAAATGTCACTTAAATACTACTTCTATCCAGCATGAGGTGGTGTATACTCTCCCGGGCGACTGTACACACACACACACACACACACACACACACACACACACACACACACACATGTACACGCCACTTCACCAATACAATATCATACGAATACCTGACACTACCATCATTCTCTCTCTCTCTCTCTCTCTCTCTCTCTCTCTCTCTCTCTCTCTCTCTCTCTCTCTCTCTCTCTCTCTCTCTCTCTCTCTCTCTCTCTCTCTCTCTCTCTCTCTCTCTCTCTCTCTCTCTCTCTCTCTCTCTCTCTTCCATAACACAAACCAGAGCCACATCGCCCCCTCCTTCCCTATATCCTCCTCTCCCCTCTCCTCTCAGCCCCCCACATCCCTTTCTCTTCCCTAATCCCCCCCCACCCGCTTCTCTCTTGCCAGCAGCCGTCCCATTCCCATCCCTCTCTCCCCTCTCCCCACCTCAGCCTCCCCTCCCCAACCTCCCCGTCCAGCAGCCCGCCATTAATATACTTTCAGGCTCTTATATACAAAGCATTTTTCCGCCTACAACGCTTCCGCAACCCTCCGCCGGCCGCTACCCATGTCGGGGGCTTCTGTTCGGCCGGCCACCTCGCGTTTAGTATCGGGGAAGGGAGAGGTGGTGGGTTTTTCCGTCTCGCGTAAGTTACGATACAGCTTTGGGTTAGTTTTAGCTTGAGATGGGTTAGGATGCGAGTGGTTAGGTTTGGTTTGAGTAGGTTTTGGTTTGGTTTTGTTATGTTTTGTTTTGGCTGGCTGGGTTAGGCTTGGTGTGGTTTTGGCTTAGTTAGATTGGGTTTGGTTAGGTTAGGTTAGGTGAGGTTTTGTTTTGTTTTGGTTAGGTTTTGTTTTGCTTGGTTGGGTTAGGTTTGGTGTGGTTTTGCTTGGATAGGCTTAGTTAGATTGGGTTTGTTTAGGTTTGGTAAGGTTAAGTTACGTTAGGTTTGGTTAGGTTAGGTTTGGTTTGGTTTGGTTAGGTTTACTTACGATAGGTTTGGTTAGGTTAGGTTTGGCTTGGATAAGTTTGATTTTGTAAGATTTGATAAAGTTTGTGTTTAGTTTAAGTTAAGATTTGTTTGGTTTGATTAGATTAGGTTCGGTTTGGTTAGGTTAGTTTGGTTTAGCTAGGCATGATTCAGACTCAGGCGAGGGTCTAATCTCTTCATCTCATCCCTACACCCCTTCATGAAGTTCCAGAATGCTTAACGTCCCCAAACATAAATTATAATGAAAATTCAATAAAAACTACTCTAACTAACTATAGGCTAGAGCGAATAATAATAACGATACTACTACTACTACCACTACTGCTACTACTACTACTACTACTACTACTAATGATGATGACGATACACACGATACACGATCCTTTCCGGGACATGAGATATTAATGTCCCGGCGAGGCTGTGAGGTACGA
The DNA here is from genome assembly GCF_024679095.1 of Eriocheir sinensis. NCBI lineage: Eukaryota > Metazoa > Arthropoda > Malacostraca > Decapoda > Varunidae > Eriocheir > Eriocheir sinensis. The sequence goes on from NC_066560.1 coordinate 11,087,797, forward strand.
GGGCGGGGTACATATACAAAGGTAATTGATGGTCCATAACAGATAAAAATGATATAATTCCGTTTGAGTAAAAATAATACCCTAGAACACACGATCAAAAGTAATTGCACGTACATCACATAACATCAGTTTGTAATTAATTTGATTGGATTGTATGTATCGTTTTAATTCAATACATGTAAGCTTTTGGCCGTAAACGAGACACATAATCGACTTTCAGTAATGTATCGACCCGTTACTGACCCCCCAAAGCCTTTTACCAACCCTATTTTGACCCTTCAGTAATTTTTGAACCCTATTGATTGCCTGGTTGATTAGGGCGTTCCATCATGGCGGCGCAGCAACTCCCATGGTCATATTAGAGTTGGAAATAACTATAAAACGGCTTAATAAAATAATATATGTAAAATTGTGGCTATAAAGTTAAATAAGTATAATTTGTGATATAATATGCACTAACAACAGACTATATGATTAAATAAGTATAATTTGTGATAAAGTATGCAGTAATAACAGGCTATAAAGTTAAATAAATAAAATATGTGTTAAAATATGCTCCCTAAGAACCCAGCGGAGTATCCCATCAAACGCTTGGGGCCGTCCACTTTGGAAACCCCATGATAAGGAAGATACGACATAGCTTCCGGCCTCTCTAAGCTACGGTACAGCTCATAGTTAGCTTTAGTTCCAGTGTACTCAAGCTACAACGCAGGATTACTCATGGCTTCCCTGTCTTAGCGTGGGTCAGCTCCAACAAGGCTATTTCTCTCTCATTGTAGTGAAGAGATAACAACTTCCACCCTTCCTAAGCTACGGTACAGCTCATGGTTAGCTTTAGTTTCAGTGTACTCCAGCTACAACACTACAACTCATGGCTTCCCTGTCTTAGCGTAGGTCAGCTACAACAAGGCTATTTATCTCCCATTATAGTGAAGAGATAACAACTTCCACCCTTCCTAAGCTACGATATAGTCTTGGTTTGCTTTAGTTTCAATATACTCCAGCTACAACACTACAATTCATGGCTTCCCTGTCTTAGCGTAGGTCAGCTACAACAAGGCTATTTCTCTCTCATTGTAGTGAAGAGATAACAACTTCCCCACTTCTAAAGCTACGATACAGTCATAGTTTGCTTTAGTTCACTGTATTCCAGCTACAACACAATACTTTCTTTTTTTACAGTGAAGGAAGAAACTCAAGGGCCATAAAAATACCTGAGGAGAAAAATTGAGCCCGCTAATCACTCCTATAATATGTCTTTCCTATCTTGGCGCGGGTCAGCTACAACAAGGCTATTTCCTTCCCATGGCAGTGAAGCTAATAAGATATAAAAGGTAAATGTAGAAGAATGAATACTCGGATTTCCCCCATGTCCTTTTTGACGTCAACGAAAACCATTAATGAAACACGTATTTTATTTCTCCGTCGCATTTTCGAATCCCTTTAGTTTCCTCGCGCTTATTCACTCCCTGACGCATTTGTCCTCAATATTTCCTCGTTTTCTATACTGATGTTAAGTCGGGTATAAGTTAGTTTTTCCATGTAGCTTAGAGTAGGTCAGCCATAACACTAGTCTCGTTCCTTCTTCCTCCCTCCCTTCGTTCTCCTAAGCTAAGTGTCACTCCTTAGCCGCGTGCCTTTCCATAGTTTTCCTCCTTTTCAACTAACTGTCATTCCTTAGCCGTTTCCCTTTCCTTTCTTACCTCATTATCTTTCCCTAGTTCTCCTTTTCTTCCCAAACTTATCCTGGAGTTAACGGAAGACGTGAATCGGGTATAAATCAGCTTTTTTTTTTGCTTCATTTATCTCAGAGGAGGTCAACCATAACAGTGCTCTAGTTTTTTCTTCGTTTTTCTCTTCGTTTTCCTTGAGCTCAACGCCACTTCTTAGCTCGCTTCCTTCCCTTCCTGGCCTCAGTGTTTCCTTAGCTTTCCTTATGTTGTTCCCAGACTCAGCGTGTTTTTCTAAGCGTTCCTGCTATTCATAACCATAACACTGCCCTAATCTTTTCTTCGTTTCTCACTTCGTTTTCCCTGAGTTCAACGCTATTTCTAAGCTCGTTTCCTTCCCTTCCTGGCCTCAGCGTTTCCTTAGTTCTCCTGTTCTTCCCAGACTCAGCGTTTTTTTTCTAAGCGTTCCTCCTATTCATAACCATAACACTGCTCTAATCTTTTCTTCGTTTTTCTCTTCGTTTTCCTTGAGTTCAACGCCATTTCTAAGCTCGTTTCCTTCCCCTCCTGGCCTCAGCGTTTCCTTAGTTCTCATGTTCTTCCCAGACTCAGCGTGTTTTTCTAAGCGTTCCTGCTATTCATAACCATAACACTGCCCTAATCTTTTCATCGTTTTTCTCTTCGTTTTCCCTGAGTTCAACGCTATTTCTAAGCTCGTTTCCTTCCCTTCCTGGCCTCAGCGTTTCCTTAGTTCTCATGTTCTTCCTTGACTCCTTGTACTTCTTAGCTTTCCTCCTATTCCTCCATAACTCCGTCCTTCCTCAACTATCTCCCTGTTCTTCCTTCCCTTCCTGGCCTCAGCGTTTCCTTAGATTTCCTCATGTTCTTCCCTGACTTGGCGTTTCTTCTTAGCGTTCCTCCTATTCATAACCATAACACTGCTCTAATCTTTTCTTCGTTTTTCTCTTCGTTTTCCCTAAGCTCAACGCCACCTCATCTCGGCCCCTCTTTAGCCTTCCTCCGACCTTTATTTTTTAGCTGATTTCTTTGTCTTTCTTATCTCATAATTTCTTCTTGGCTTTCCTACTTGTTCTTTTTATATATTAACACTTCTTCTTAGGTTCCTTACTCTTTCTCCTTGACTCAATATCTACTTTTAGCTTTCCTCTTCTTCCTCCTTCAAGCAACATCCTTTCTTAGCTTTCCCCTTCTTCCTTAACGTCTACTTTTAGCTTTCCTCTTCTTCCTCCTTCACGCAACATCCCTTAATAGCTTTCCTCCTCTTCTTCCTTAACGTCTTATTTTAGCTTTCATTTTCTTCCTCCTTCACGCAACATCATTTAGCTTTCCTCTTCTTCTTCCTTAAAGTCTCCTTCCAGCTTTCCTTCTTGCCCTCTTTAAACTCCAGCTGCCCTCTTTCCTTCCTTAACTCAGCATCCGTCCATCATAGCTTTCAATTCTCTTTCTCAACTTTGCATCTCCTTCGATTTCATTTCCTCTTTGTTCTTCCTTAACTCAATGTCCTCCTCCTCCTCCTCCTCCTCCTGCCCTCTTTCCTTCCTCAACTCAGTGCTGGCGAGAGTGATGCAGCCTTGCCTTAGCACAGAGGAGGTCAACCACAGAACACCTCTCCTCCTCCTCCTCCTCCTGCCCTCTTTCCTTCCTCAACTCAGTGCTGGCGAGAGTGATGTAGCCTTGCCTTAGCACAGAGGAGGTCAACCACAGAACACCTCTCCTCCTCCTCCTCCTCCTCCTCCTCCTCCTCTTCCTCTATACCTTCCTTAGCTTAGAGCCCCTGAAATATGCCCTAACCTTCCTTTCCCCTTCCTCTCTTCTCTCTCTCTTTTCTCTCTCTCCCTCTTCTCCCTCTCCCGTCTGCTTGCCCGCCCTGTCCTATCTCTCCCCTTCCTCTCCCCTTTCCTTTTTCATCCTCCCTTCCTCTCCCACCTCTTCCGTCAGTTTCCCTCCCTAACCTATCTTTCCCCTTCCTCTCCCCTCTCCCCCTCCCTACCTTCTCCCTTTCTCTCCCTTTTCCCTTTTCATCCTCCCTCCCTCTCCCACCTCTTCCGTCTGTTTCCCTCCCTAATCTCTCTGTCCCTTTCCTCTCCCCTCTCCCATTTCACCCTCTCCCCCCCCTCCCCCCCTCACGGCCTGCTTGCATGTCTGTGTACAAGCAAAATTAGGGTTGTGAGAGCTTGCCTTCCCCCGCCCAAACTTTACGAGGACGCCAGCCGCTGTTCTCTTCCTCCTCCTCCTCCTCCTCCTCCTCTTCCTTCTCTTCCTCCTCCTCCTCCTCCTGCCCCCCTGCTACTGTTGTCTGTCGCTGCCTCTGTTTTTTCTTCTTTCTACTCTTTATTTCATTCCTGTTTTTTGTCTTCTCTGCTTCTTCCTCCTTCTTTGATCTTACTTTCGTTCCATATTAGCTTTCTACTTTTGTGTGTATTCCGAGTTCTTTCTCCTCTCTCTCTCTCTCTCTCTCTCTCTCTCTCTCTCTCTCTCTCTCTCTCTCTCTCTCTCTCTCTCTCTCTCTCTCTCTCTGTCTCTCTCTCTCTCTCTTTCTCTCTCTCTCTCTCTCTCTCTCTCTCTCTCTCTCTCTCTCTCTCTCTCTCTCTCTCTCTCTCTCTCTCTCTCTCTCTCTCTCTCTCTCTCTCTCTCTCTCTCTCTCTCCTTCCCTAGTATCGCTGTCTTCTCCTCCTCCTCTTTCTCCTCTTTCTTCCTCTTGTTTTACCACTGTTGTTCTCTGCCCTCTTCCTCTTCTTCCTCCTCTTCTTTCCCTCTCCTTCCCTAGTATAGCTGTCTTCTCCTCCTCCTCTTTCTCTTCCTTCCTCTTGTTTTACCACTGTTGTTCTCTGCCTTCCTCTTCCTCTTCTTCCTCCTCTTCTTTCTCTCTCCTTCCCTAGTATAGCTGTCTCCTCCTCCTCCTCTTTCTCCTCTTCCTTCCTCTTATCTTACCACAGTTGTTTTCTCTCCCTTCCTCTTGTTCCTCTTCCCCTCTCCTAACTTACTATGTCCTCTTCTCTCCCTTTCTCTTTCACCCTCTTCTCCCTTCTCCCCCTCTTTCTCCCTTTTCTCCATCCTCTATCTCTCCTCCCCTCCAGTACTCTTTATCCTCCCTTCTCCCCCTTCCCACTCTCTCCTACCTTACTGTTATTGTTTTCTCTCCTCCCCTCTCCTCTCCCTCTCCTCCCCTCTCCTCTCCCCTCTTCCTCTACCTCCTCCTCCTCTAGGCACGGTCCCTTCCTCTATCCCCTCTCTCTCTCTCTCTCTCCAAAGCCGTTGTTGTTCTCTCTCTCTCTCTCTCTCTCTCTCTCTCTCTCTCTCTCTCTCTCTCTCTCTCTCGTCCCATGTCCCTGCCTGACTCGCTTCAAGTCTCTCTCTCTCTCTCTCTCTCTCTCTCTCTCTCTCTCTCTCTCTCTCTCTCTCTCTCTCTCTCTCTCTCTCTCTCTCTCTCTCTCTCTCTCTCTCTCTCTCTCTCTCTCTCTCTCTCTCTCTCTCGTTCCTCCTCCTGTACCTCCTCTCCCTTTACTAATCCGGCTTGTTCACTTTCCTCCCCCTCTCCCCATCCTCTCCCTCTCCCTCCTCTCTCTCTCTCCCTTCCTCTCCCTCTCCCTTCTCTCTCTCTCTCTCTCCTTCCTCTCCCCTCTTTTAACATTCCTTTCCCTTGCTGGCCATATGAAACCTCCCAACACCCACTCCTCCTCCTCCTCCTCCTCCTCCTCCTAACCCTACCAGGCCTCCATATTAAAGCAGGGAAAGTGTAATGCGTATAAAGCCAGGCCGGTCCAACGCAAGGTCCCGGCGTAGGTGAGCAGCGTATGGGACGAGGCAGCGGGGACGGGGCGCGATGGTATGTGGCTGTACGCTGAGGATTGCGCCTTATACACGTAGGAATGGACCTGGCGCGCGGTGGAATGCAGGTGAAGGGAACGGTGTGGGAGGGTGGAAAGGGGAGAGGGGTGAGGAGGAGGGAGTAGAGGTGGAGAAAGAGGTTTTAGAGAGGGAAAGGCTGGGAGGATAGACATAGATAGATAGAATGATTGAAAGAAAAAAAGATGTAGCGGAAGGTTTAAGAGAGGGAAAGGCCGGGAGGATAGACAAAGACATAGATAGATAGATTGATTGAAAGAAAAAATGAGAGGGGGTTGGATAGATAGAGGCATATATATATATATATATATATATATATATATATATATATATATATATATATATATATATATATATATATATATATATATATAAATAGATGGATGGAGATAGATGGCAGTAGACAGTGCTGGATTGTGTGTGTGTGTGTGTGTGTGTGTGTGTGTGTGTGTGTGTGTGTGTGTGTGTGTGTGTGTGTGTGTGTGTGTGTGTGTGTGTGTGTGCCTAAAACAAAAACAAACAAAAAAACCCCACCAATATATAAGAATAGGATCAGGTGACTCTCTAGGGATTCAGATCAACTTTCGGGTCAAGGTTGACACACACACACACACACACTTGCAAGGGCGTGCCATGAGTTCCAACAGGGGCGGGAGAGAGAGAGAGAGTGTAGGAAGGTGTCGGGAGGCTGTGCAGTGTTAGGTAACGTTGTGTAATGACAGCCTTGGGCCTAACACGAGAGAGAGAGAGAGAGAGAGAGTTGTAAGGTTTGGAACAGGAGAAGGCCGCCCATTTTAACATTGTCTTCCTTATTTGAGGTGTGTGTGTGTGTGTGTGTGTGTGTGTGTGTGTGTGTGTGAACAATATATACTAGTTTTTGTTCTATGCTTTTCTTTTGTCATATTCTTATTATCATATCATCATCATCATCATCATCATCATTCCCACATACATAATTACCTCACTTAATGACGTGTTTTCTTTCACATTTTTAAGGATATGGTATTTTTTTTTACATTCCCATCGCTATTTATAAAGCTCCCATCCCTCCCCTCTCAAAAAAAATAGATGCGACAGTGACGGTGGTTGTGGTGGTAGTGGGGGTGGGGGTGGGGGTGTGGATGGAGGGAGGAATGAGGCGCCACACCCCCCACAGTTCAGCCAGACGGGCGCCACATATACCTGACCCCAGGGAACTCATGGCGGTGCTTAGGGGATGTTGCAGGGAAGGGGGGTGATGGGGGAGGACTCGTGTTGATGGTACAAAGAGAGAGAGGGTGGGGGAGTGATGGGACAAAGAGGGGGGGTGATAGGTGATGGTACAAAGAGAGAGAGGGGGGGGAGTGATGGGACAAAGAAAGGTGTGGGGGAGTGATGGGACAAAGAAATGGGGAGTGGGGGAGTGATGGGACAAAGAAGGGGGGTGAGGGAGTGATGGGACAAAGAAATGGGGAGTGGGGGATGATGGTAGAAAGTGAGGGGAGGGTACAGAGAGAGAGAGAGAGGGGGGGGGAGTGATGGGACAAAGAAAGGGGTGGGGGAGTGATGGGACAAAGAAATGGGGAGTGGGGGATGATGGTACAAAGTGAGGGGAGGGGTCATGGTACAGAGAGAGAGGGGAGGGGGGCAGAGATGGTACAGAAAGAGAGGGGGGGGTAGTTAAGAGAGAAGGGAGGGGTGTAATGGAAGGGGGATAGTGGGGGGGGGGATGATGGTACAAATATATATGGGGGGGGGGGACCGGTGTTGGTACAAAGACACCAAGTAGTTTAATTAAGAGAGGGGTTAATCTTTCCACCGTCATCACCACCACCACCATCACCACCACCACCAACTATCATCATCACCATCATCATCATCATCATCATCATTATCAACAGCAGCAGGCATGGTTAGTCACGCAACACATAAGTAGGGTTAAGGCGATTAGTGTGTGTGTGTGTGTGTGTGTGTGTGTGTGTGTGTGTGTGTGTGTGTGTGTGTGTGTGTGTGTGTGTGTGTGTGTGTGTGTGTGTGTGTTCTTATTCATTATCTATCTATCCCTATCTATCTCTGTATATATCCATCTGTTTTCTCTGTATGCATAATAGATCTCTCAATATACATATCTACTCTTGCTTATCTATCTACTTATCAAACCGTCAATCTATCTATCTATCTGTGTTTGTGTTCTTTTAATCTTCCTACTTATCTATCTACTTATCAATCCGTCAATCTATCTATCTATCTATCTGTGTTTGTGTGTTCTTTTGTGTGTATATTCTAGGGCGGTGAACGCAAGAATGGGCAAGGCTGAGTAAGGCTTATGAGGCTGTGTTTGATCTCCACGCCGGGCTGTGTGTGGCGAGGAGGAGGAGGAGGAGGAGGAGGGTCAAAAAGGAAAAAATAAAGACAGATAAGGAGGGGGCCGCATAAGAGGGGGCGGTGAGGGTGTACATGTGTGTGAGTGAAGATGACGAGGGGGAGAAACGATGCGGGGTTAATGAGGAGGAGGAGGAGGAGGGAGGAGGAAGGGATGAGGGAGGAGGATTGTAAGGCTTGGTAAAAGGCTTCACCCAGCTGGAGGGGCAGGCCTAATGAGAGAGAGAGAGAGAGAGAATTTCTTCCTTGCCTAACTCACTTGGGATGAATTGTTGGAGGAATATTGCCTTTGAAACTCCTCCTCGTCCTCCTCCTTACACCTCCACCTCCTCCTCCTCCTCCCCCCACATCCTCGGTTAGGCTCCACCTCATACAATTTAGCATATTATTCCTCCCAATTTGTGTCTCCTTCTTTCCTCAATCTGGCCTGTTTTTCCTCAATTTGTGTGTGTGTGTGTGTGTGTGTGTGTGTGTGTGTGTGTGTGTGTGTGTGTGTGTGTGTGTGTCTCACGGTTCTTTTTTTCCACTCCAATTTCTCTCACAGCTGTCGATTTTTTTTCTTCCTTTTCTCCTCTTTCAATTTCCTCTCAAGTTTTTTTTTATTCTTTCGTTAAATGGTGTGATTTGGTTCTCTCTCTCTCTCTCTCTCTCTCTCTCTCTCTCTCTCTCTCTCTCTCTCTCTCTCTCTCTCTCTCTCTCTCTCTCTCTCTGTCTATCTATCTATCTATCTAGTACCTTTTTCTCTCTACCTTTTCCCTCCCTCTCTTCATCCCTGCCTATCCCCGTGTTGCCATTATCAGGTATCTCTTCCTCTCTCCCTTCCTCTCCCCCTCTCTCTCTCCCTCCCTCCCTCCCTCCCTACCAGTTTAATATGCAAGGCACGTGACCGGAGAATGAATTAGATCTTCCCCTTTAAACGTCGCTTCTATCAAATTCGTCGCTCGCTTAGATTTGCATTTTGTTTCCTTGTCATTCACACGCCGCTTCCCCTTGCTTCAGTCTCTCTCTCTCTCTCTCTCTCTCTCTCTCTCTCTCTCTCTCTCTCTCTCTCTCTCTCTCTCTCTCTCTCTCTCTCTCTCTCTCTCTCTCTCTCTCTCTCTCTCTCTCTCTCTCTCTTTTACCTCACCTGACCTTCTGCCCTCAAGTAAGAATACCTGCCTACACACAACACCTGAGCTACACAACTCACTTTCGAATTTCCACTTTTCCTTTGATTTGCACCTCACCTCACCTTACCTAATCCTACCCTACCTTACCTCACCTTACCTTACTTTACCTTACCTAACCTAACCTAACCTAACCTAAACTTACCTTACTGCACCTCACCTCACCTTACCTAATCCTACCCTACCTTACCTCACCTTACCTTACTTTACCTTACCTAACCTAACCAAGCCTAACCTTACTTTACCTTACCTAACCTAACCTAACCTAACCTAAACTTACCTTACTGCACCTCACCTCACCTGACCTAATCCTACCCTACCTCACCTTACCTTACTTTACCTTACCTAACCTAACCAAGCCTAACCTTACTTTACCTTACCTAACCTAACCTAACCTAACCTAAACTTACCTTACTGCACCTCACCTCACCTTACCTAATCCTACCCTACCTTACCTCACCTTACCTTACTTTACCTTACCTAACCTAACCAAGCCTAACCTTACTTTACCTTACCTAACCTAACCAAGCCTAACCTTACTTTACCTTACCTAACCTAACCAAGCTTAACCTTACTTTACCTTACCTAACCTAACCAAGCCTAACCTTACTTTACCTTACCTAACCTAACCTAACCTAACCTAACCTTAACTTACCTTACTGCACCTAACCTCACCTCAATTCTTCTCACCTGCTACCAAGTTAACACCTACTCTCACACACACCTGCATACGTTCATTTGAGCTACACATCTGAGCTACACACCTGAGCTATACACCTGAACTACACATCTGAGCTTCGTATTATAGTGGTTCGTTTAATATCGCCTGCATTGCCCTACAGCGGAGCATGGTGGATATTTTTCTTACACCGGAGGAAGCAGTTAAGGGCAAACATAAAAAATAACAAAGGGGGAAAAAAATATCGCAAAATTACTACTGCTTCCCCTAAATGAAAAATGGTACAAAATCTCCCAAGAGTTTTCGCAGACCGTTCGTGAGGTTATATTTGAGAAGGGTATATATTTATGTTATGCTCAAAGTCGTACACGTGGCCTCAGTGCTTAAATCCGTTTCCTTTTATTGGCTTTCATCTTTCCTGTGGCTTTAAATCCGTGGTATCGAGGTCACTTCTCTCTCTCTCACGCACACACACACACACACACACAGACAGAGGCTCAAACAATCTGACAACAGGATAAAAAAAGTTCCTCCATGGATTTTGGAACAAGAGAGAAGGAAAATGAAGAGGCGAAGGCGGCGGCAGCGGTGGAGAAGGAAGAGGAGGAGGAGGAGGAGGAGGAGGAGGAGGAGGAGGAGGAGGAGGAGGAGGAAGCAGCGACGCATATGATGAACACCAGCGAGCGAGGACGATGAAAACGACGACAAAAATAAAGATGAAAACGACGACCAGGAAAAAAATAAATAAAAATCCCAGGAAACAAAAACAAAAGAACGTAGATTAAAAAAAAAGATATGAACGTTGAAATTACTTATACATCCGTGAACGTGCCCTGCTGTCGCCCCTTCCCTCCCCATCGATTACGCAACGCCTTGGGAACGTAAATGTATTATGTAAAGTATTTAAAGGAGGAGAGAAACGGCTTTTACAATGGCGGGAGGGAGGGAGGAAGGGAGGGAGGGAAAAAAAAGTGAGGAAGGGCAAGACAAAGACAAATGGGCGAATGGAGGAAGAAAGGAAGGAAGGAAGGAGGAAAGGAGGGAAAAAAGGAAGGAAGAGAAGGAGGAGGAGGAGGAGGAGTGGAGAGAAAGAGGAATAATGGAGTGTTAAGTTGGTGGGATTTGCGCTGTTCCTGTTTTTTCTCTCGTTCCCTCCTTCCTTCCTTTCTTTTACTCTTCCTCCTCCTCCTCCTCCTCCTCTTCCTCTTTCCTCCTCCTCTCACTACTTCCCTTATCCTTAATCTCTCTCTATTTTATTTCCCACTCTCACCCTAACTTTTCCTTAATCTCTCTCTCTCTCTCTCTCTCTCTCTCTCTCTCTCTCTCTCTCTCTCTCTCTCTCTCTCTCTCTCTCTCTCTCTCTCTCTCTCTCTCTCTCTCTCTCTTTCCATTCCCCTCTCTCGCTCTGATGCCTCCATTCTCGGAACACACACACACACACACACACACACACACACACACACACACACACACACACACACACACACACACACACACACACACACACACACACACACACACACACACACACACACACACACACACACACACATTCAAGGAAGCCACAGTTTACTAAGTCTCCAAGAAGCCCAAAATATGCACATAGATACTTACGTACACACATATATACGTACATGACACCGCTTCCATACATACACACACACAAACACACATACACACACACTTCCCCCCCCCACACACGGAAACACACAAATGCTTTCCTTCAATCCTCTTACGAAGTGAATAAGTGAGAGGACCGTGCGGCAAGACGATCCGAAACCTTATAAAGAGGATCAAATCTCTTATGAAAGCGATCCAACACCCTTGTCTCGATGCGTCATCCTCGCCCCTCATTGGCCCTCGGAGTTGGAATGACACGCGCTGATTGGTTCCCGTCAGCTGGGTGAAGGAGGCACAGAGGGCGGAGATCGGTGAAGAGCAGAGGTGATGATGAGAGGGCAAGCGTGCTGGTGAAGGGGAGGAGAAAGGCGAGGGAAAGAGACTGATGATGATGGGTGTCTGGAGGCGAAGGGAGGGAGGAGGATGGGAGTGGAGGGAAGGAAGAGGATGTCAGTGGTAGATGGTGGGTTTGAGCAGTGTGGTGGTCATGGTGGTGGTGGTGGAAGGGGGACTTGGCGGTGAATGTAATGGATGGGGGTGGACAGAGATATAGGGGAGCTACTGGTGGGGGTGAATGGAAGAGGAAGACTCCCCCCTTCATCACACAGGGAGTATACGAATAAGGTGTCCCATAAACAATTCCCGCATCAAAACAATAAACGAACCTACACCATACAGCTCTTCCTAATATCCTACCTGTACCTATAATCAATAACTATAATCAAAAGGTGGAGTTTGAGGTAATAACGATGATATACACCTGAAGTACACCTGGGAAAAAGTAGTTGATTGAAGGTGCACTTAGGTGAAGCTCAATAAATTCCCACATCAAATCAATAAACGAAGCTCCACAGTACAACTCTTACTAATCCCATACCTGTACTTATAACAAATAAATATAATCAAAAGGTGGAGTTTGAGGTAATAACGATGATATACACCTGAAGTACACCTGGCAGATTAACTGATTGAAGCTGCACTTAGGTGAAGCTCAAATACTGGAAGAAATAAATGGAATACTGGGACACATACTTTTTTTTCCTCAACTTTTAAAGGGAAATGGCGGGCGAGCTAATTCTATTTATTCACGTTTGGAAACTTTTAAGGCTACGGAGAAGGGAGGGAGAAAGAGAGGGAGAGGGAGAGAGAGAAAAAAGGAGAGACTGGGAGGGAGGGAGGTGAGGATAAAGGAAGGTAGGGAAAGGTGGGAAGGAGGGAGGGAGGGAGGCACGGAGGGAGAGAGGAAACTGGGTCGGTCGGTCTCTCTCTCTCTCTCTCTCTCTCTCTCTCTCTCTCTCTCTCTCTCTCTCTCTCTCTCTCTCTCTCTCTCTCTCTCTCTCTCTCTCTCTCTCTCTCTCTCTCTCTCTCTCTCTCTCTCTCTCTCTCTCTCTCTCTCTCTTACTTTAATGTCTGCGTAGGCTGTTTTCCTTGTAATTCCCTGCTCTCTCTCTCTCTCTCTCTCTCTCTCTCTCTCTCTCTCTCTCTCTCTCTCTCTCTCTCTCTCTGTGTCTGTCTGTCTGTCTGTCTGTCTGTCTGTCTGTCTCTCTCTCTCTCTCTCTCTCTCTCTCTCTCTCTCTCTCTCTCTCTCTCTCTCTCTCTCTCTCTCTCTCTCTCTCTCTCTCGCTTCTCTAAACTTTTCATGACGTCATCAGTAGTCAGCTCGTTTTCGACCAATCAGATAAAGGGAAACATTTACAGGTTGGTACGCCCCGCCCCCTCCAGCCAGCAGCCAGCCAATCAGAGGCCTCCTAGCCCCTGCCCTTGCCATCCCTCAGCCAATCAGCGGCGATGTTTAAGTTAGTAATCGATCAGTCTTTACTTTCAATATTAAAACTTGCCGCGGGTCAGAAACGAGGTCAAGGTCACGTAATGAGAAGGTCTAAACACACACACACACACACACACACACACACACACACACACACACACACACACACAAAGAAAAACATTATTGAAGAGGTTTTGGTCGCATTTGTGTGTGTGTGTGTGTGTGTGTGTGTGAGAACGTAATTACAATTAGCTAGAACCATTTCCATAAAATTAAATGATGAACAAAAACCGTAATAAATAAAATAAACAAATAAACAACAAAACTAAAACTATTACGAGTAAAAAAAATCTTGAAAACTTAAAATTGGCGGCTGACCCAAATAGGACACAGCCTCAATTTTGACCCCCTCCTCCCCACCCCCACCCCCCTTCACCCCCCGTAACTCCCTCTCCATAACCCCCCTCCTCAACTCCTGCTTTCCCTCCACCTCCTAACTCCCTTTTCCCCCTTCCCTTCGCCCCCCATCCCCCTCTTCTCCCCCTCTAGCCTCTCTCCCTATTACCCCTCCTCCTCAACCTCCCCACTTTCCACCACCCCCTAACTCCCTTTCCCCCCTTGCCTCCGCCCCCCCATCCCCCTTCCTCAACCTCCCCACTTTCCGCAACCTCCTAACTCCCTTTTCCCCCTTCCATCCGCCCCCCCATCCCCCCTCCTCAACCTTTCTGTCTCCCCATCCCCCTAACTCCCTCTTCCCCTCTCCCTCCTCCCCCATCCCCCTTCTCAACCTTCCTCCACCCCATCCCCCCTCTCAACCTTCCTCCACCCCCATCCCCACCCCTTCTCTCCCTTCTGCTTTCCCCACCCCCATCCCCCTTCTCAACCTACCTGCCTCCTCCTCGCCCCTTTTCCCCTTTCCTGAATCATGCCTCCCCTCCTCCTCCCCTCTCCCCCAACACACAGGTGACAGGGCCGCCGGTGCAAGCTCAGGTAAGGCTGATTGATGACTGTTAACAAGCGTGACAATTATATCACTTCCCATTTATTTATTGGGATTTATTATTTATTTTTGCATATGTGTGTGTGTGTGTGTGTGTGTGTGTGTGTGTGTGTGTGTGTGTTTAGTTATGCCTGCCCTTTCTGTCCGTCTGTTAAGCTATCATTCTGTTTGTCTGTCTGTCTATCTGTCTGTCTACCTGTCTGTCTTTCTGTCTGTCTGTCTATGTCTGTCTGTCTGTCTGTATCATTATTAACAAAACCCAATTATTGCACAAGGTTTATGTTTTTTTTCTAAATTTACGAGTGATGTTTTTTTAACTCTTATTCTCTCTCTCTAAAAAAATATACCAACTCTCCTTTTTAGCCCTCAAACATACTCTCTCTCTCTCTCTCTCTCTCTCTCTCTCTCTCTCTCTCTCTCTCTCTCTCTCTCTCTCTCTCTCTCTCTCTCTCTCTCTCTCTCTCTCTCTCTCTCTCTCTCTCTCTTACCCCGTCTCTTTCCCTCTCGTCCTCTCCCTCCTACACCCCTTCCCTCCCTCCCTCCTCCGTCATCCCGCCGTAACAAGAGACAATCGTGGGGTCTTTTCCGCCAGAGCAAGACTCCCGCCTGTCGTCTCCTCGCCTCGCCGCCCCTCGCCTCTTATCACACCCTGTTGCCGCCTCCCCGGAATACTACTGAGGGAGGGAAGCTTCTGACACCTGCCTCCTCCTCCTCCTCGCCCTCCTCGTCCTCCTCTTCTCTCTTCACTGTCTTTCTCTCGTTCTTCTTCTTCTTCTTCTTCGTCTTGTGTTTATGCTTGTTTTCTTTCCTTTCGACTCGTGTTTCTTTTGTTTTTTCTAGTTTTTTGTTTGTTTTTTCTTGTTTTCCTCCTTTTTTGTTTTGTTTTTGTTTTGTTGACTTTGTGTTGGTGTTGTGTTCTTGTGCTTGTTCTTGTTTGTTGTGTTGCGCCCTTCCTCCCTCGCTTGTTTTTGTTGTTGTTGTTGTTGTCACTGTTTTTCTCATTATAATTTTTCCATCTATTGTTTTTTTCTCTTATTTTCTTTTTTTTACTTTTTCAAGCTCAATTTTCTTAGTTTTGACCTTTCTATCTTTTCGTTGTTCTTGATGTTTTTTTTCCTTCTCTTTTTCATCTCCTTCCTTCTCCTGTTCTTTTATTTCCATCTCTACTCCTTTTTCTTCTTCTTTTTTTCTGGTTATTTCTCCTTCCTTCTCTTGCTCTTCTTGTAATTCTTCCTCTTCTTCTTCCAGTTTTTCCTTTTCTTCCTCTTCGTCTTCTTTTTCATCATCTTCTTCTTTTCCCTCTTCTTTTTCTGGTTATTTTTTCTTCCTTATCTTGTTCTTCTTGTAATTCTTCTTCTTCTTCTTCTTCTTCTTCTTCTTCTTCTTCTTCTTCTTCTTCCAGTTTTTCTTCTTCTTCTTCTTCCAGTTTTTCTTCTTCCTCTTCTTCTTCCAGTTTTTCCCCTTCTTCTTCTTCTTCTTCTTCTTCTTCTTCTTCTTCTTCTTCTTCCAGTTTTTCTTCTTCTTCTTCTTCTTCTTCTTCTTCTTCTTCCAGTTTTTCTTCTTCCTCTTCTTCCAGTTTTTCTTCCTCTTCTTCTTCCAGTTTTTCTTCTTCTTCTTCTTCTTCTTCATCATCTTTCTCTTCTTCTTCCTCCTCCTGCGCCTCTAATACACCAATGAGGGGGAGGTACATCAGAAGCCCCACGCTCACCGGTCCTCTCTCGGGCTACCTGGCTGAACGCGCCGTTAAATTGGATGATATCACCACCACCACCACCACCACCACCACTACCACCACCACCACCACCACCACTACCACCAACACCACTACCAACACCACCACCACTATTACTACTACTACCACCACCACCACCATCACCAAAACTACATACACCACCATCAGCACTATCTACACCACCACTACCACCACCACCACCACTACCACTACCAAAAAGACTTCCAATACCATCACCATCATTACCACCACCATCACCATCATCACCACCACCACGTCCCGTTTTTGACCTGAGGACCAGATGTCGATTATATTACAGTACCCGTAGTAGTAGTAGTAGTAGTAGTAGTAGAAGTAGAAGTAGTAGTAGTAGTAGTAATAGTAGTAGTAGTAGTAGTAGTAGTAGTAGTAGTAGTAGTAGTAGTATCTTAAGAACGCCTCACAACCCCAATAACACGGCG
>NC_066560.1:11104133-11119133 GCF_024679095.1 Eriocheir sinensis
TTTTTTATTTCTCGAGACGATGGGAGACACGCAAGAACATTATTACTGGTGATGGTTGACGGCTCACGACTTTCGCCCATATTATTCTAACACCTGCTCCTAGGGCCGCTGTTTTGCCGCCACGCCGTCATAGAGATAAAATGTCTCGCTTCCGGGAGGGCTAAATAATTAATAGAGGCCTACGACATAAATAATAAAAAAATCCATATTCCTAAGGTTATTTTTTTGGGTGGGGGTCGGCGGTAGGAGGAGGGGCCAAACAAACACAACATGGAAGGCTTTATTTTGGCATACGTGAAAAGTTTAATGGCATCGCTTTTTTTATTATTTATGGTGAAAGCGTTCATGTTTATATCTCTCAACGGGGTTCGGGGAGAAACATGGGAATTAAAAATCATGGCTAATATACTTAATTTTTTTAGTGAATGTTTTAATACTAGCCTTCATGGAGTTTCGATAAGTGCTCCTCTTAAGTCTAATCATAGCGTTGGTTTGTAAATTGTTTGGCCTGTTGTACATGGCAAAGTGTTTCCGCCAACGCACGCCTCCCTATAATTCCACGGGCAATTTTGTTCATAGTGAAACTTTTCAGAATAATTCCTACACGTGTGCTTTTTACCTTAGTTGTCTATGTCTTACGCCATATACAAAGTCTTCTAGTGATGTGTGTGGTCGTGTGTGTGTGTGTGTGTGTGTGTGTGTGTGTGCCCTCACCTGGTGGCTGGGTGCCGGCGCGGCGCAGGGAGGGCGCTGTTCCCAGGGCAGGAGTCTCGCCTGGCCTCCACTCCTCGTGTAATCCTCGGGCGCTTCGCTCGGGCCGCAGCAAGGCGTCGTATTCAGTCTCGTTTTCTTTCGGATTCCAGGTTCGTGGAGTGACGAGGCGCGTCAACTTTCAGGTATAGTTCGGGTTTGAGTTCACCGTGTGGTGTCCCACTCTGTCACGCGGCTTCGCTCACAATTTTCGTTAGGTCCGTGGGTGGAGACTCATGTATCTCCCTTCCTTTTGCAATCCGCGCCTCCTGTTTCCTCCTCCTCATGTAACACTTAGAGCTGACGGCTTCTCCTTTGGTCCCTGGGGTCATGACGATGGGGCGGTGACCTCGGAAATCCGTGTGGCCACGCAGCCCTGCACTTCCAGCAGCATTAGTGGGCCACAGACGGGCCACTGAGGGTGTGAATAATACTGCAGACCAGAGGTCACGGCGCCCTGTCATCCTTGTGGCCTCAGGGCCATAAGGTCAAGATTTCACCTCGCAGGGTATGCTGGGTCATGCAAGACCAGAACCACAGAGAGCGCTGCTTTAGCTCCCAGCCAATGTGAGGTCACGACCCCAGCCTCTTTTCTCCTCGGGGTCATGTGAGGATCACAGTTTCTGGCGTCGAGGGTCGGAGGAGGCCACTGAAATTGCACCGCCAGGCCTACACGTCGTCGACCACGAGGACCTCAGTGCAGGCGGAGGTTTGGCAACAGTCGACCTGCGAGAGGCGGTAGAGCCCCAGGAAGGCGGCGAACATGAGAGCCAACACCCACACTACCATGGCGAGTAGAGGCGAAGACCAAGAGGAGGAGGAGGAGGAGGAGGAGGAGGAGGAGAGCGATGCCGAGGTGAAGGAAGAGGATCAGGAGGAGGAGTAGTTGAACAAGGAGCAGCAGGAAGAGGAGGAACAGGCCAAGCAGAGTATTCAGTAGTGGTTTCCTTCTCCTTTTAGTAGAGGCGTCGGCGGCGACGGTACGTGGAGCGACGAGAAGGAATGGCGGAGAGGAAGGGAAAGGAAAAGGGAGAAAAGGGAGGAAAGGAGGAAGGAGAGGCGTCGAAGTAGCAGCTGCAACACCACAGGCGACGAAGAAGGAGGCCTGGAGGAGGTGCTGGTGGTGTGAGTGAGTTCAGCGCACGCACACACGCACAAACAGAGAGAAAAGAAAAGAGAGGATGTGAAAACCAACACGCCAAGCCTTGCTCCTCAAAACAACAACAACAACAACAGCATATATAAACACATCACCTCCCCCCCCTCACACCCACCCACCCACACACACACACACACACACACACACACACACAGCACAGCCAATAGCGCCCTTGCCCCTCGGTCAGACGCCATCCCATTGGTCAACACAATCAGAGGCTGTCAACAATTGGCCGACACAATAACGACTTCAAAGGAAATTAAAGATATCGTTTTCTGTTGCCCATTTTCTTAGACACGCGAACGCTAACTTATATATCAAGCGAAAGAGAGAGAAGGAAATTGATAATGGAGGAGAGAGAGAGAGAGAGAGAGAGAGAGAGAGAGAGAGAGAGAGAGAGAGAGAGAGAGAGAGAGAGAGAGAGAGAGAGAGAGAGAGAGAGCCATCAGTCAAGTAAATTTAATATCCAAGTTGACGACGAAAATTCCGAAGATATTGTGAGTTCGACGATATAACTAGTGATCGCCCTCCTCCTCCTCCTCCTACTCCTACTCCTCCTCTAACCATTTATTTCTTAATCCTAATTTATATCCTCCCATTACCTATCCTTAAGACAATTCCTACAACGCTATCCACGCCAACCCCTAATTATAAGACAAGGACAGAACGATAATATATATACGTGTGTAAGAAATATAACCAGACTAGTCGTTCAGTCAGTAAGTCAATCAGGACATGAACTGGAAAGCAAATAATGAGTAAAAAAAAGGTCGGTCATCATCAGGTAAATAGGAAAATCAATGAGTGAATAGAATAGAAAACATTGATGTATATCCAACTGAGAGAGCGAAAGAAAGCGAGAGCGAGAGCGAGAGCTAGAGAGAGAGAGAGAGAGAGAGAGAGAGAGAGAGAGAGAGAGAGAGAGAGAGAGAGAGAGAGAGAGAGAGAGAGAGAGAGAGAGAGAGAGAGAGAGAGAGAATGAAATGAACAAATAAATAGATTAAATTAACAGAACGCATAACCCAAACATATATTACAAAAAAAACAAAAACGAAACGCCATCAACGGGAATGAATAACAGACGTAAACGAATAACGAAATAATGACATACAAAAGAAATTACGTGGAGAAAAAAATAAATAATAAATACTGAAAAAAAAACCCTAATCTGCGATCTCATGAATACAAGAGATGAATGATTAAGAAAGGATTGATTTTTTTTATAATTCGGTGAAAAGAAACAAACATTCAGCTGAGACTTATATAACACCTACTCTTTCTTCTCCTCCTCCTCCTTCTTACCCTCCTCTTCTTCCTCCTCCTCCTCCTCCTCTAATGGCCCTCCCTACCTCATCCCTCCCATCTTCTTCCAGTTCTTCCTCCTCCTTTCCCTCCTCCTCCTCTTCCTCTTTCTCCTCTTCTTTCTCCTCCTCCTCTAATGGCCCTCCCTGCCTCATCCCTCCCATCTTCTTCCAGTTCCCCCTTCTCCTTTCTTCCTCTTCCTGCTCCTTCTCCTCCCTCTTCTTCCAGTTCTCCCCTCCTTTGCCTTCCTTTGCTCTCCCTCCTCCTCCTCCTCCTCTTCTGCTCCTCCTACATCTTTCACTTTCCTCTCCCTCCCTATCTTCTTCCAGTTCTCCCTCATCCTTCCCCTCCTCCTCCTCCTCCTCCTCCTCCTCGTCATGGCAGCCTTTAAGTGGCATTATAAGGCTCCTCTCCCCTTATACTGAGCCAATAAGTTAAGGGGGATCCAGATGCCCTTGGAAATCGCATTAAATCGCCTTCCCTAATCTCTCTCTCTCTCTCTCTCTCTCTCTCTCTCTCGTCTGGATGTAGAAAGTAAATTAGAATATCGTTTATATAAATTTAGGAGAGACTGTTAAGACTGAATCCCCGTTGGCCATTAACTTATTTGCACATAAAAAAAATAGATACAAAAATAGATACAAATATATACCTTAAGATTTTTCACACTAATTATATATGAATACAATAATTGAGGAGTTACTAATATGTTTAAAATTTCTTCAGCCTCAGCATCCTCGGCCTCTTTAAATCTCTTCTTCCGTTCCCTCCTTCTCCTCCTCCTCCTCCTCCTTCTCTTCCTCCTCCTCCTCCTCTTTTCACAGGAACGATGAAATTACTGTCAAAAAATATTGGAAAAATCCGGTTATTACGTACAATGGCCGGAGAGAGAGAGAGAGAGAGAGAGAGAGAGAGAGAGAGAGAGAGAGAGAGAGAGAGAGAGAGAGAGAGAGAGAGAGAGAGAGAGAGAGAGAGAGAGAGAGAGAGAGAGAGAGAGAGAGAGAGAGAGAGAGAGAGAGAGAGAGAGAGAGAGAGAGAGAGAGAGAGAGAGAACCAATGAGGCAGACAGACAGACAGAATAACAAACACAATCAGAAAGACAGAGACACACACAGAAAACTGATTGATACAAGTAGACAGACGCAGAACAAATACAAACACAGACAGACAAACAGGAAGATGGCTAAACAAACACACACACAAGATAACAAGACAAACAGAGAGGCAGACAGACAGACATGGAAGGGAGAGATTGAGGGTGAAAAAAATGGGAAGGGAGGAAGGAATAATGGAGGAAGGAGGAAAAGGGGAAAAAAAGAAAGAAAGAAAAGAAAAGAGAAGGAGAGAAAAGAAATAGATGGAAAGGAAGAGAAGGAGAAGGGAGAAAGAAATAGGAGGAAAGAAGGAAGAAAGGGGAGAGAGAAAAGGAATATGAGGAAAATGGAAGAGAATAGGGAAGGGGAGGAGGAAGGGAAGAAATTGCATAAGGGAGGAAGAAATAAGAAACAGGAGGAAAGAGAGAGTAGGAAAGAAGGAATAAAGAGAAGGAGAGAGAAAAGGAATATGATGAAAATGGAAGAGAATAGGGAAGGGAAGGAGGAAGGTAAAAAGTTGCATGAAGTAAGAGAGGAAGAAATAAGAAGTAGAGAAAAGGAGGATAGAAAACGGAGGAAGAAAAGAATGAAAAAAAAAGGAAAATGATGAAAAAGGAAAAGGGAAGGAAAGGAGGAAGAGAGAGAGGGAAAAAGGCATAAAAAAGAAAAATCGTGAGAAAGGAAGAAAGATTGGAAGAAGGAATAAACAGGAAGAAAGGGAGGACAAAAAAGGAGGAAGAAAGGAATGAGAAAAAAAGGAAAATGATGAAAAAGGAAAAGGGAAGGAAAGGAGGAAGGGAAGGAGCTAAGGGACGCAAGAGAAGGAAAGGAAAAAGAATGAGAAAGAGAAATGGTAAGAAGAGAAGAGAAACTGAAGTGGATAAAAGGAAAGAATAATTGGAGAGAGAGAGAGAGAGAGAGAGAGAGAGAGAGAGAGAGAGAGAGAGAGAGAGAGAGAGAGAGAGAGAGAGAGAGAGAGAGAGAGCGAGAGAGAGAGAGAGAGAGAGAGAGAGAGAGAGAGAGAGAGAGAGAGAGAGAGAGAGAGAGAGAGAGAGAGAGAGAGAGAGAGAGAAAAGGGATGACAGAAAGAAATACAAAGAGACAGACAGAGAGACAGACAAACAGACAGCAAGACAGACAGGAAGTGACGTCACCTTCCCCTCTTGACCACTAATGGCCTCTCCTTCCCTCCCTCTTCTCTCCCCTTCTCTCCTCTCTCTCTCTCTCTCCCCTTTACGTGTTTACATAAAATCTCAGACAGTTTACACCGACCTTATCATCAAGTCACCTTCTCCTCTTCCCTTTTTTTTTTATATATATAACCTCCCTTTTTCCTTCTTTCTTTTTTTCTCATTTTTCTTTCTTTCTCTCTCTCTCTCTCTGTTCTAAGTTCTGTCTGCCTGTCTTTCTTTCTATTAGCGTCTGTTTTTCCCTGTCTGTATGTCTGTCTGTGTGTGTTCGACGTTCTGTCTGTTTCTGTCTGTGTTAATTATTATGTCTGTTTTATTAGTATCTCTCTCTCTCTCTCTCTCTCTCTCTCTCTCTCTCTGCCATCGTCTCTTTCACCTTCTTCCTCCTTCCCTTTCTCTTTCTCCTTCATTTATTTCACTTTATTCCTTCCTTCCTTCCTTCCTTCCCTCCTTCCTTCCTTTCTTTCCTCTCATCCTTGTTTTCGTTCTCCATGTTTCCCTCCCAACTCTCTAACACCATTTTCCTTATTCTTTCCTTGTACCTGCTTTCCTCCTCCTCCTCCTCCTTCCTCTCTCTTCCTTACCGTTTTTCCTCTCTTCATATTTTTATACTTTTTTCATTTCCCTCTTATTCCTTCTTTCGTAGTCTTTCCTTTTATCCACTTCCTTCTTTCTTCTCCTTTCGCCATTTTTCTCTAATTTTTTCTCCTTTTTTCTTCTATTCCCTCCTTTCCTTATTTCAGTCTTCCATTTTATCCACTTTCCTTCTCCTCTTCCCTTCTTTACTTCTTATTTTCCTTCCCTCTTATGCTTTTCCATCTCCTTCCATTCCATTCTCTCCAGTTCCTTTTTTTTAATGTTTTCTTCTATATGTTTTTTTTCTCTTTTCCTAAATCATTTTTAATCTTTCCCTTTTATGCCTTTCTTCCTTAATTATTCTTTCCTTTTATCCACGTCCATCTTTCTTCTCTTCTCTCACTATTTCTCTTCCTGTCTCATGTCTTTCACGCTCTCTCTCTTTTTCCTTATATTTTTGCTGTTATTTCTTCCTCTCTTCATACTTTTTTTGTCTCCTATATCCCTTCCTAATTCTCTTCCTTTCAAACTGTTTTTCTTTACTCCCCTTCCCTGTCTTTCTGCTTCTCTTCCCTTCTTTCTCTCTCTCTCTCTCTTTTTCATTTCTCTTTTCTCTTGCTTTCTTTTTTCTTCCCTCCTCCTCCTCCTCCTCCTCCTCCTCCTCCGTTCCTTGCAAATTCTCTCTTCTTTTCTCATTTCTGTTCTTTTCTCTCTGGCTTTCCTTTCCCTTCTTTTATTATCTTCTCCATTACTTTCTCTTTCTCCTTCGTTATCTCTCCTATTTATCTTTCTTACCATATTTCTTTTCTCTTATGCCTTTCTCCTTTCCTTCTCTTCTTCTGTTTACATAATTTTCTTTTTTCCTTATTCCTTTTCCTATTCCTTATCCTCGTACTGTTTCCCATTCTCTCTCTCCTTCCTTCTCGATCCTTCCCTTTCCCTCCCCCTACTTCTTCATTTTTCCTCTTTCACTTCTCCTCCTCCTCCTCCTCCTCCTCTTCTTTCTTTTCGTGGCTGTGAAATGACTTGTCGAATAACGTGATGGAGAGGAATAAGCAGATCTTTTTTTTTTGAGAGAGAGAGAGAGAGAGAGAGAGAGAGAGAGAGAGAGAGAGAGAGAGAGAGAGAGAGAGAGAGAGAGAGAGAGAGAGAGAGAGAGAGAGAGAGAGAGAGAGAGAGAGAGAGAGAGAGAGAGAGAGAGAGAGAGAGAGAGAGAGAGAGAGAGAGAGAGAGAGAGAGAGAGAGAGAGAGAGAGAGAGAGAGAGAGAGAGAGAGAGAGAGAGAGAGAGAGAGAGAGAGAGAGAGAGAGAGAGAGAGAGAGAGAGAGAGAGAGAGAGAGAGAGAGAGAGAGAGAGAGAGAGAGAGAGAGAGAGAGAGAGAGAGAGAGAGAGAGAGAGAGAGAGAGAGAGAGAGAGAGAGAGAGAGAGAGAGAGAGAGAGAGAGAGAGAGAGAGAGAGAGAGAGAGAAAATGAAAAGGATGAACGTGGAAAAAGCAGAGGCGAAAACAAGCAAATTCGGGAAAACGGGGAAAAGAAAAAAAGCGAGCGTCGAAAACCAGGAAAAATATACAGGATGGAGGCAATCGAGTCCATTATATATGTAAAACGAGTGAGGGAGAAAAGGATGAAAGGGAACGAAAAGGAACGAGAGAATGGGGGAGGAAGAGAAGGGCAGTAGATAGAAGCAAAGATTAGGGAAGAAAGAAAGAAAAGGAGAGGAAAGAAAAGAACGTGAAAATGAAATAGAGGGAGAAAAGGATGGAAGGGAACGAAAAGGAACGAGAGAATGGGGGAGGACGAGAAGGGCAGTAGAGAGAAGCAAAGATTAGGGAAGAAAGAAAGAAAAGGAGAGGAAAGAAAAGAGCGTGAAAATGAAATAGAGGGAGAAAAGGATGGAAGGGAAAGAAAAGGAACGAGAAAATGGGGGAGGAAGAGAAGGGCAGTAGATAGAAGCAAAGATTAGGGAAGAAAGAAAGAAAAGAAGAGGAAAGAAAATAACGTGAAAATGAAATAGAGGGAGAAAAGGACGGAAGGGAAAGAAAAGGAAGGAGAGAATGGGGGAGAGAGAAGGAAAGTGGATAAAAAACAAAGAATAAGAAGGGAAAGGAAAGGAAAGGAAAAGAAAAGAGCGTGAAAATGAAACAGAAAATAACAATAGAAGTAAGGAAGAAAAGGACGGAAGGGAAAGAAGGAGAGATAGGAGGAGGAAGAGAAAGAAAGTGGATAAAACAAAGAATAAGGAAGAAGAAAAGGAAATAAAAGGAACCGTGAAAATAGAAGAAAAAAAAACACGAATAGAAGGAAGAAGGTAGTGGATAAAAGGAAAAAAAATACAAAAGAAGGAAACAGAGAGAGAAAAGTGGAAAAAAAATAGAAAAAACATGAAAAACGAAGGAAAAACTCTAAGGAAGCGAATGGAAAGGTCACGAAAAAGAGACGAGATAACACGCCTTCACAATAAATAGAAGGAAGAAGGTATTGCATAAAAGGAAAAAATACAAAAGAAGGAAACAGAGAGAGAAAAGTGAAAAAAAATTGAAAAAACATGAAAAACGAAGGAAAAACTCTAAGGAAACGAATGGAAAGGTCACGAAAAAGAGACAAGATACACGCCTTCACAATATCCTTCGATCCTACGGGGGAAATATGAAACACCAGACTCCTAGGTACCACCACTGACCTATATCGCCTTGCCCTGACCTCTCCTGCTGCTCCTCTCCCGTCCCGAAGGCAAGAGCTGTATCATCCCGACCTTCCCCTTAACCTACTTACCTTGACCTCGTTACTATAAGCTCCCTAACTTTCAAACCCGGTTAATCAAATTTGCCGCGTTTCATCCCGGCTAGCCACCTGATGTAACCTTCGTGGGGCCGCATAACCAACTAACCTTAGCAAATGAGCCTAATGGGATTTACCTAGTCCAATCTAACCTAACCTTAGCGACATCCTTTTGTAGTTAGGGAGACAAAACAAACGGTAGAAACGAGCAAATTATAGACCTTAGCAAGTGAGCCTAACGTGATTTACCTTATCTAATCTAACCTAACCTCCGCGACATCTTTTTCTAGTTAGGGAGACAAAAGAACAGCAAAAAAACAAGGAAATTTTAAACCTTAGCAAGTGAGTCTAACGTGATTTACCTTATCTAATCTAACGTAACCTTAGCGACATCCTTTTGTAGTTAGGGAGACAAAACAAACGGTAGAAACAAGCAAATTATAGACCTTAGCAAGTGAGCCTAACGTGATTTACCTTATCTAATCTAACTTAACCTTAGCGACATCCTTTTGTAGTTAGGGAGACAAAAGAACAGCAAAAAAACAAGGAAATTTTAAACCTTAGCAAGTGAGCCTAACTGGGTTTACCTTATCTAATCTAACTTAACCTCAGCGACATCTTTTTTCTAGTTAGGGAGACAAAAGAACAGCAAAAAAAACAAGGAAATTTTAAACCTTAGCTAGTGAGTCTAACGTGATTTACCTTATCTAATCTAACGTAACCTTAGCGACATCTTTTTGTAGTTAGGGAGAAAAAATAAACGCTAAAAACAAGCAAATTATAGGCCTTAGAAATTGAGCCTAACGTGATTTACATTATCTAATTTAACCTAACCTCAGCAACCTTTTCTTTGTGGTAAGGGACACAGACTAATGAGTACACTTATGCATAAAATTAATGTCTGCAATACGTGACTCCCACAAAGAAAGTTAGACGACGACGAAAAGAGTGGATCGTATTAATTGCTTGCTCTCACGACGCTCCTCTCTTGAAAAAAATATTAACTTGGTAAACTTATCTATATTTAACTATCACAGCTAATGAAGGTAAACTCTATACCCACCCTAACCTAAGCGACGTGATTCTACACCCCTTGGTTAATATGATAGTGTGTGTGTAGCCTGCTCTCTCATGTCTTTTCATAGATCTATATTAGCCCATCACAGCTCTCTCCATTGATCTATAGTGGCCTATCAGAGTAACGAAGGCAAACTCTCTACCTGGCCTAACCTAAGCTACACGATCCGACTTCCTTGCCCAACGTGATATTTAAGTACATTGTCTTCCCACTCTTATATCTTAACACACATCTACATTAGCCTATCACAGTTGAGGAAGGTAAACTCTCTACCTGGCCTAACCTAAGCTACACGATCCGACTTCCTTGCCCAACATGATATTTAAGTACATTGTCTTCCCACTCTTATATCTTTCCACACATCTACATTAGCCTATCACAGTTAAGGAAGGTAAACTCTCTACCCCGAAATTGACCTCTCTTTTTGCCGCTCTTTACTTTTGCTATTATGGGAGCGGTGAGTAGCGGGCTTTTTTTTCCTACACTTTTTATGTTGCCCTTGAGCCGTCTCCTTTTTTGTAAAAAAGAAAAAAAAAAAAAAAAAAACCTAACAATCCCTGGTTAACATGAAAGTGCGTAAGTAGCTTGTCATCTCTCCCTCGGCTAACATGATAAAGTGACAGTGAGTATGTAGCTTGTCATCTCTCCCTTTCCTTTTCCCATCTGGCCGGGGCGCGCGGTGCACCTCGGCGTGGCTCGGCATGACCCCGCCCAAAACATGACGCATCTCCCGCCCCGCCACGACCCACGAGGGAGGTCCGAAGCTAATGTAGGGGATCTAATCGCTAAAAGTCTCACCATCACCACTATCGACCATTATCATCGTCATCACTAGTATACAGAAGGCACCCTCGTCACTATGCCACGCCCACTTATTGTGTCATGAGCTCTAGGGTCTTACATACCTCCATGAATATTTTAGTTACTGGTTACTCCCATATTCCTACGTCACCCATAAGGCGTTGGGTACGGCCCCCCCCCCCCCCACACACACACTCACAAAACCCCCACATTATCACGCAACATCCCAATCTATACCCCCCATACCACAGGCTCGCAGTACAACATAACACACACACACACACACACACACACACACACACACACACACACAAAGAACACACATTATCACGCAACAATCTATACCCCACATAACCAAAGGCTCCCAATACAGCATAACACACACACACACACTCACACACACTCTTACACTCGCTAAGGTCACGCACGCACGCCACGACACACACCACAAGAAACAACCACCACCACTACCAGTCCACACGCCCCAGAACCAGCGGCACACACCACCACCACACTACCACACCACCAACACAAGTTCAGGCCGACTGCGTCTCTTGGAATACTGCCGAACACTGGAAGCTCGACAAGGACTGGAAGACTCTCCCTCCCTTCCCTCCTTCCCTCCTTCCCTCTTGCTGCCGACCCGCCGCTGGCTCCACCCTTTCTCTCCACCCTCCCTGGCACCTCTCCAGCTGTCCTCACCTGGCCCCCACCTCTCCCTCTCTTTCCCTCCCTCCATCGTTTTACCCCCTCCCTCCCTCCCTCCCTTCCTCCAGCCGTCCTTTATATCATCACTTCCGTATTAGCGTTTTTTTGTCTTATTCCTTTCCCCATTTTTTCGTGATATTCGTAATAGCGTCCATTAGGAGTAATAGATTGGGGGTCAGGGGGGGGGGGGAGAGAGAGAGAGAGAGAGAGAGAGAGAGAGAGAGAGAGAGAGAGAGAGAGAGAGAGAGAGAGAGAGAGAGAGAGAGAGAGAGAGAGAGAGAGAGAGAGAGAGAGAGAGAGAGAGAGCACGAACGAGAAAGACAAATAACGTAACTCTAGGCGCAAAGGGAACGTGAGAATCCGGAGTGAGTGAAAGAGAATAGAGAAAGTGAGAGAGTGGAAGGCAACGAAGAGTCTCACGAGGGAAAAAAAGGAGAAAAAAAAATCAGTGAAGAGTAAAAATAAGAGAGGAGTGAAAAGTTAATAAAGAGAATTCCTTGCATATGAAAAGAAGAATTGATTAACTGAAGAATAGACCGAATTATGGACCGTCCACCAACCAAGGGAACAGGAAGATAAGCAGACAGACAGATAGACAGACAGACATACAAACAGACTGACCTTGAAGCACACAAAAGACGGACAGACATAATCAAATCAATCCAATAGAGAAAACTAAGAGGAGTGGAATGTTAATAAAAATAATTCCTTGCACACGAAAAGAAGAATTGATTAACTGAAGAATAGACCGAATTATGGACCGTCCACCGACCAAAGAAACAGAAAGATAAGCAGACAGACAGATAGACAGACAGATAGACACACACACAAACAGACTGACCCTGAGGCACACAAAAGACTGACAGACGTAATCAAATCAATCCAAGACAGAAAACTGACAAAAGACAAACGCAGATTAACGAAGATACGGGTAGACAGAAAGATAAATAGACAGCTAAATTAACCCAGTGATAAATGTATAGCTAAGTTATTGAAGGTGAACTAGAAAAATGAAGGTGAGGTACAAAGACAAAATAGATAAAGGTTAGATAAGTAGATACAGATAGATAGATAATGATAGGTAGACATAGACAGAAAGAGAAAGATATTAATTGACAGAAACTGAGAAAAATAAATAACTAAAGAAAGAAAGAGATAAAAAAAAACATAATTAGATGGAAACAGAGATTAATAAAAAGGTATAGAAAAAGAGAAAAAAATAACTAGATAAAAAAAAAGAGATAGAAGGAAAGAAAGAGAGAAAAAAACTTAACTAGATAAAAACAAAAAACAAAAGATAAACAGATAGATAGAAGGAAAGAGAGAGAGAAAGGTCAAACAAAAGAGGAGTCAAGGGGGTCGGCGCTCCCCTCAACACGTCCGCTAATTATTTTCGGTGTCAACAGAGGTCAGACGTGTTGCACCATTAGAGGGGATTGCGGTATCAGCGGCTCCAATTAAGCCGTTATTATCCCGGATCATCATTAATCTATCTACTTTTTATTTGTTTGTCTGTCTAACCGTTTCTCTTTTAACAGTCAATCAATGTTCTTCTGTCTGTTTGCCTTCCCATTTATCTGTCTATCAGCCTGTCTATTAATCAGTCTGTCTACTTGTGTGCCCTTTCTGTTGGTCTGTCTGTGTATCTATGTGTCTGTTTCTCTTTTAATATTCAGTACATTAATCTATTTGTCAATTTCCCTTCCCATTTATCTGTCTATCAGCCTGTCTATCAATCAGTCTATCCACTTGTCTGCCCTTTCTGTTGGTCTCTCTGTTTATTTATCTGTCTGTCTGTCTTTTAATATTCAATGCATTAATCTGTTTTGTCAATCTATTTACCTGCTTATCTGTCTAAATGTATATCAGTCTGTCCATCTACTTATCTACCTTTCTATTGGTGTGTTTGTGTATCTATCTCTGTCTGTCTTTTAATACACAATAAATTAATCTGTTTTTTTCTATCTATTTTCCTTTCTATCTGTCTATATGTCTATCTCAGTCTATTAATCAGCCAAGAAAGTAACCTATGTATCTATCTATCTATTTATCTATCTCCTCATCAATCTGTCTGTTTACCTACTAATTTCTTCATGTCTTTCTTTCTATCTATCTGTTTGTCTGTGTCTTTTCTGTGCTTTCTTCTATCCGTCTTTTCCTCCGTCCACCGAAAGAAAAGTTTGCCGTGATGAATTCTTTTTCCCCGACTCTCAGACAGTTACGTTCCTTTTTTTCTTGGTATGAGACAAAGGGACACTTACTTTGATGAATGTGCATAACTCTAACTTTGCCTTTCCGTGACGCTGCTGCTAAGTGCATAGAACAGAAACACAGACAGACAAACAGACAGACAGACAGATAGCAGGTCGACGATGCCAGTGATGAAGGAAAACGGTTCGGGCAACGATGGTAAAGGCAAGGTCAAGTTGGGGGCATACGCTTATAGCTGCACGTGGCCTTAATGCTCATCTCCGTAACGTGTAAATGGTGTTATTGTTCAAGTCTTGCACATTGTAAACAAAAGACGGTATCCTTGAGTAGTGTAAACATTGATAACCTTGTAAAGTATATGATATGCGTGTGTATTGTAAAAAGGTGATGATAATATGGGTTTCAAAAGAAGATAAGCTCTGTGAAAGTGATTGTAGAAAGAAATGATTGTAAAAGATATAAAGAAGTGAATTATAGAAGATGATCTGTGTTGTGATATAATGTGTAATGAAAGGATATGAAAACTTTTATGATAGAAGATGAGCAAGCGTGTGTATTGTACAAGAGTGATGATAACATGGGTTTTAAAAGAAGATATTCCAGCTGACTGTAGAAAGAAATGATTGTAAAAGATAAAGATGTGCATTATAGAAGATGAACTGTGTGTTGTGATATGCGCAATGAAAGGATATGAAAACTTTTATGATAGAAGATGAGCAAGCGTGTGTATTGTACAAGGGTGATGATAACATGGATTTTAAAAGAAGATATTCCAGCTGATTGTAGAAAGAAATGATTGTAAAAGATAAAGATGTGTATTATAGAAGATGGTCTGTGTGTTGTGATATGCGCAATGAAAGGATATGAAAACTTTTATGATAGAAGATGAGCAAGCGTATGTATTGTACAAGGGTGATGATAACATGGGTTTTAAAAGAAGATATTCCAGCTGACTGTAGAAAGAAAGGATTGTAAAGGATAAAAATGTGTATTATAGAAGATGGTCTGTGTGTTGTGATATGCGCAATGAAAGGATATGAAAACTTTATGATAGAAGATGAGCAAGCGTATGTATTGTACAAGGGTGATGATAACATGGGTTTTAAAAGAAGATATTCCAGCTGACTGTAGAAAGAAAGGATTGTAAAGGATAAAAATGTGTATTATAGAAGATGTGTAATGAAAGGATATGAAAACTGTTTTATGAGAGAAGATGAGCACCACGCATTATAAAGGATATAGCTCGGTGTTATGAAAAAAAAAAAAGGACTTTTGTAAATGATAATAACGATAGTCTCTGTAAAATAAACGACAACTCTGTGAATGAGAGACAGACACGACCACGGCGACGCAT